>NC_029781.3:100354707-100370069 GCF_000817695.3 Arachis duranensis
TATATTATTTATTATTTCATAGTTGAATTTTATTTAGTTCATTATACTTTAAAATAATAAAATTATTTTTTATTATAAACTTAAAAATAAAAATAAAAATAAAATTGATGACCTTAAAAAGAAAGGAAAAGAATATATGTATGCACACACACAAAGAAGAGAATGTGTTTATAATAAATTTTGAACTAGGATCTAAAAAGTTTGTGAAAAACTTACAACAAAAATAAAAATTAATTGAACAACTTATACCAAAAAAAGTAAGTGATCACAATTTCAATTTTATAAAATATTTGGGGAGCATAACTCCCCATTATCTCCATGAAGCTCCTTACTGCATTAAAACTATTTTGAAAAATTATAATTTTAATAAAATAAATCTTAAAAAATATAAATAATAAAATGACTATATAAATATATATATTTAATTACTAAATATTTGGTTTACTTTTTTAAATAAAATATACTTTTTAGAGAATTATTTTATCAGTTATATCTTTTAAAATGATTTTATCAAAATATAATATTAAATAAATTACACAAATAAAATAATTTTAACTCAAAATTATACCAATGTAACCAATTCTGATTTAGGTGGCGTATAATCAATTCTAAATTTCTAATTTAAGAAATTTATATAATTTTGAGGTAATATTATTTTGGTTTAATTATTTTGTTGGTTTCTATAGTTTCACAAAATTTTTAATTAGATTCTTATAGTTTTTTCTTTTTAATTAGATTCCTGTACTAAATTTTTTTTTCAATTAAGTCATTTTTAACAGTAATTACCTTAATTTTATATGGACTCAATTAAAAAAAAATTGGTGTAAGAATTCAAATAAAAGAAAAAAAGTGCATTAAAAAAAATTGGTACAATAATTTAATTAAAAAAAAAGTACAAAGACGTAATTAAAAATTTTACAAAACTATATGGTTAAAAAAATAATTAAACCTATTATTTTATTTATGGGATTTATCCTATAATATTTGATAGGTCAAAATAGTTATTTGTTGGTAATAGAGGAATGATGTTGAGAAGTGAAAAATGAGGTGGGTTAACGAAATTCCATTGAAGAGGTACCCACCATAGACAGAAATAAAAATCTGATGAGAGAAGACAGAACCCATACACCCAATTTTCTCTCATTGGAGCTGAGAGCGGTTTTCCCCCCCACAATTGTAGGAAGCACCACCCAACACAACTCCGATCCCTCTTAATCTTTTCCTAAAATTGGTTTCCGCCACCGCAGCACTCGCTTTCCACTTTCTATATTACCCCTCTCTCTCTCTTCCAACTTCCACACCAATAGCACACTTAATTCTTTTACTCCTCCTCTTCCCTTTTCTTACCCCTCCTCCTCCCCGGAGGTTTTCTGCAATGGCAGAAACCGTTGCTAACATTTGATATTAATCTGGGTGTGGGTCTTTTCCTCGGCCTTCTCACTCTTCCTCGATTACTCAAGAATTGAGGATCCACACCCTGATCAAAAACACACAAAAAAACCCCCAAAAAGAAAGAAAGAAAAGAAAAGAAAAGAAAGTCTCCATTTTTAAAAGGGTTGTATCCACAAGATCAGTCATTTCGAGAAAGTAACCCTCGCCGCTGGAAACCCACGTTAGAATCCATTTGTTTCGCGACAAAGTTTCGATCTTGAAACACAAACCTCCATTATCACCATCATCACGATGTCGAACATGAAGATCGTGCTTCGTTCCCCGCCTTCGATAAACCGCCGGCAGCCGCTGCTTCGGCGAGACAGTTCGTCGTCGAGAAGCTCGGTGGTGGGGGAGGTGGTCGGCGGCACCGCGGCGGAGTGTGTGGCGGTTTGCTGCTGCTTCCCCTGCGGCCTGGCATTCAACGTCCTCCTACTTGCCCTTTACAAGGTACCATTCGGGCTGTGCCGCCGCATGATACGGGGGATACGTCGCCGGAATCTGGCGAAGGGGCGTCTGCCTCTACCGGCGGCGAGGCGCAGAATCCAGTGCAAGTGCGGGTGCTGCGACGCGAGCAGACTCAGAATCGTTGAACCAATGTGCGCCAACGATGATTTCGACGTGAAAGCGGTGCAATACTCTTCGTTTGTTCAACCTGATAAGGAAGTCATTGATTTGGAGAATGAGATGTGGGATAGGTTCTATGGAACCGGTTTTTGGAGGAGCTCTTCTCGCAGGGATTCCTCTAGCAATGTTCTTACCACTTTTCAACCTCAATATGTTCGTTGAAATTTCAAAAAGCATGCATCTTTGCCCAACAATGGAGTTTAAAAAAGAAAACCATATTTTTGATGATGCAGGTGTTTAAAGATGTGATCTTTTCTCTCTTCTTCTTCTTCTTATTATTTTCTTTTTTTTATTTTTTAATTTTTTTTAATTTTTTTGGGGGGAGGGGGGAAGGTTGGGGTATGATCATGGTCATGGATGATAAATTTGTTTGTTTTGGATTTTGGCATTTTGAGAAATGAAAAGAAATGTGTTGAAATGGATCATCTTTGATTCTTTATCATTTATTTTTTGTGTGTTATATATTAATTGGTTCTTGGTTTTTCCAATGAGATATAGTACGAGTAATATTGAAATGAAGGAACTTTGTTGTTGGGGTCAGGTTTCAGGTTTGTGTGGCAGCAAAAGGGTTTTGTTTTGCTTTGTGTGAAATCTGGAAACAAAAAAAAGTATTGACCCAACTAGTACTAATAATTAATGAACTCTTGATTTGACTAATAATAAAGTACTTCTGTAATTTTGTGTTCGGGAATTGAATCTCTTTCTGCCATTAATCCTTTCCTTTCAAAAGAGAAGGGGCAGTTAACTGATTGAAGAATCAAGACCCATAATTTAATGAACTCCTTAACTCCCATAAATGAATCCCATTTACCAACTTGAACAAGAGTAAAGTCGTTTTTTTTTAAATCTTAACAGAATAGATGATATTAGAGGAATGTGTAAAACATTGCGTTAAAATTAAATTATATTTTTAAACTAAAAATATTTTTAAAATAAAAAATAGTCTAAAATAAGCTAAAATTGTTTTATTTTGTATTTTTTAATTATAGTTAAAATAATTGAATAACAGTAAATATACAAAATTATGAATAATAAATTAAAAAAGATAACTTTAAGTTGATGTCTCCATGACATTACCGATTAAATTAAATGAGTCATGTTAACAATTATTTTAAAAATACTAATTAAAATGGTAGACTCTATATTGATTACTGATTACCATTGTGGTAGTTATAATAATTCTACAACTTTGATAATACTTGCTTAAAAAGGATTGAAAAATTTAAAAAAATATATTTTATATTTTAATAATATTTTCTTATTTGTCAAATTTCAAAATATTGTTCTTGTATTAGTAAATTTCTTGATATATAACTTTTAGATAAAGTTAAACTTGTTATCTTCAATGGACGAAAAAAAAAACATAACTTTGTGAAAATGTATAGAAAAGAAATTGTAATTGAAAAATATAATACCGTTTTATAACATAAAAGTGACTGTTATTTTTTATAATTGAAAAATATTTATAAAAAATACAAAGTTTTTTAAGGACATTCTTAACTAAATAAATAAAGAGATGGATATTGTAGGTTGGAGATATGATGAGTATCCCATGTTGATAAATTTATGGGTCACAATCAAAGAGAACAGGGTCCAGGTGATTCAGAAATGAAGAGCCACCAATAGAAAGGGTGGGCCGGGCGTGCAAAATGTCCACGTTAGAAGCACTTACCCCTCCCTACCATTCTCAAATAATGGGTCCTCTTCACCTTGTCTCACAACATGGAAACCATACCATGTTGCTCCTTGTACCATTTCCATCTTCACAATCCGGTCCCTCTTGTACTTCCCCACCCTCTCAATTACCCAATTATATTCTCATACACAATCTTTCAACAACTGCCCAGCTACCCATCTACCTAATAAATATGCAAACCTATCTAGCTAATATTTTTTAATTTAAAATTTCAAAAAATTAGTTGTTTAGTTGATATATATAGGAATTTTACAAACTTGGCTCATGCTATCTTTGTTATTGCTTCTACTATTTTACCATATTGATACGATATCCCTTGAAATTGGAATAGTACTAATTAAACATGTATTAATATCATGTATGTAGTACTAGTACTAGTCACTAGTCAGCAGGGCCTAGGGATAGTAGTAATTGAAGGATATCTGGCGGGTACAACTCCATAATAATGTAGTGAGCTACAAAAGTATAGTGGTCCACACAGTACACCATAGCGTCCCTGAAAAGGGTTAAACTACTCACTTTGGTGTGTGTTTATAAACCTTAATTTTAAAATGGACAAAATCATAATCAAAGAAGGGCATTTGGTCTAGTGGTATGATTCTCGCTTAGGGTGCGAGAGGTCCCGAGTTCAATTCTCGGAATGCCCCCTTTTTTTTATACTTTTCATTCATTTAAAATAAATAATAATAATAGAAGAATATTTTGTACGGCATTTGATGTTGCTTTCGCTAGACGCCTAGACGTGCGGACTCTCATGGTCGATGGGACACAATGTTTAAAAAAAAATAGTAAGATAGTGATATCACTTCAATGAAATTATGATAAGTTAGTAGTAAAAATAAATTTAATAGTGACCTTGACATTTAAGGGTGGTTGATCGAGTTAACTAAAAAAAGTTATTATGTCAAGGAGCTACGTTGGTACTTATGTGATTGTATTAACGATAATATCATAATATTGTAATCCACTAATATACAATTCATTATAAATTACCATGCAAGCGAAACAATTTTATACTCCAAAATCTCTCGGACCGTCTTATTTTTATTTTAAAAAATAAAAAATATCAAATACAAATTAAAGAGTCTGATTTATAATTTATTTTTTTTTCAAATAGATCAAATTTTTTTATTGTAGTTTATTTTTTTTCAAACAAAATAATTTTTTAGACTTTGTCAAGTATTATGAATGCTATCAATTTCTCTCATGTATCCTCTTTTTATTTTTCATTATCACGGAAGACAATGTCATCCGCATACAAACACGAATATTCCAAGTTTCATTTGATAATATATTCTTGCATATGTATATATGTATTTCTTTTATTAATAGAGCAACATATATACGCACAGAAATATACCATCCACCTCTTGCACTCATGTTTACTAGTTGGGAGCTCAGTCCAACTTAGAAAATGTTTCTTTAGCGTCTCTGAGTACGACCATTGTCTTCTAACAAAGGACAGCCAAGCACACCAAACCTGTTAAGAAAAAACACAACCAAGAAATAGGTAGTGACTATATTCAACACCTTGATTACATAACACACATGTCACATCTTCCTGAGTAACCACTCCCAAACGACTCAGCCTCTCCTTTGTATTGACCCTTTCAATCAAAACAAACCAAACAAACAATTCAACTATTGGCGGGACTAGACCTTTCCAAACTGTCTTAATAAAGTTGTAACTTGCTATATCTTCTGGAAGCATTTTCACCTGTAGTTCCTGCACAAAGGAGTTAGTAGAAAATAGACCTTGTTTCTCAAATTTCCACACAACTCTATCCTCTCTGCTATATGCAAGTCTAACCAATCTTAAAGTTTCATGCAACTGGTTCACTAGTACCAATTCCCATTGGAAAAGCTTTCGCCTCCAATAATAGAGAATATTAATTTAGTCAATTTAAAATTTGGTTTACCGATTTTTCGATCAAATTAATTTATCTGATCTAATTTTGACAAAAATAACACAATTTAAATGATTATATATATTAAATTTTAATTATTAAAAAATATCTTTAAAAAAAAATATTTTATGCGTCTTTATATTAACATCCCCATAATATAAATGTGATGATTCAATGCTCTAACATGTTGGTAATTCCGTTAATTTTATATTTGATAGAAAAACTAATTTGATATGTGATTAAAAATCAGATGACTATTTTGATCAATTTTAAAATAAAGCAAACATTTTGATTATGAGTTAAAACATTTTGATATCGTTAGATAAACTGATTACTTTATAATTTTAATATGAACAATGTTAGGGGCTAGGAATTTTTGTGATTGTTAGTCATCAACTAGTCATCAATGATGATTTGATAGTATGAGATTGGTATGAGATTTCATCCAATAGTTCATCTTTCTCTGCTGGTTATAAGCTGGCCAAAATTCAATAAAACTATTGGTCCGTAGACTTTTCCTTTTAATAATTTATAAAGAATGTGACAATATTTGGCATCTTTGATCTCCCCGGTTATTCTGATCTTATCTATCGCTCTTCTCTTTTCATTTTATTGATTCAATTTTATATCAACATGCACAAGCAAAGCAAAAGCATTATATAATTGTCATCTTGATTGAATTTTCCTTTCCGGAAGAACGAATTAAAATAATTGTCTGCTTAATGCGTTGTTTTGTATCTTATTATGTATTCATATTTTTTTAATGAACTACATTATCTTATTATGAGTGATTCATTTATTTTTCTTCTCCCCCGGGTTTTGACTTGGTTGATTCGCTTTCTTAATTAATAATAAAAAACAATTATTTATTCTGAAGGTGTATCAAGCATTATATAATAGTTCATATAAAGATATTTTTATTACTCTACACTATTTCTCAAAGTCTAATAGCAAGAGTCAGGTTAAAAAATATGAAAAATTTTAAAGAATCGATATGAAATTGATTAATTTAAATATAAAAAAAATGTTGGTGAAACACGTACGTTGAAATAAATCTATATAAAGTAATTATAATGATATGGTATTAGAAAAAAATACAGATAAAATAATTTTTATGTATAATATTATTTTCATTTTTGTTACCTGCAAAACGTAGGTTATAATTTATTTTTTATAATTATTTATTTTTCTTGCCTGCNAATAATAATAATAATAATAATAATAATAATAATAATAATAATAATAATAATAATAACTATCAAAATCTGAAAAAAAAATCATAATAATTTGTAATAATAACATTATAATAACAACAATAGACAAATAAATTTATTTACGAATAAAATAGACAAATATTTACACACCAAAAATTATGTAAATATTCAAAAATACTAACTTTTCGTCACTCATTTAAATACCTAATAATTCAGGGTCATTTCTAAAATGGTAATATTATTTTTCCTTTTAGTATACCTAGTGAAAATAAGTATGAGTTAATACTTAATAGTCAAAATCATCCATGAAAGATATCTCGATCTCCATTTTCGTCCCCGAAAGATAATCAACCTTGTCACGTTAGTCATTCTATCATCTCTTGCGCTGAGGTGACTAACGCTCGCTGACATGGCCTGTTAACTGCCAGCGTGGCACTCGCTTAGTATACCCTTTTGTTGCTTATAAGATAAGTTTATTAGATCAATTCAAATTAGTCCGTAAGTCCATGAACCCTAATCCCAAATCCAAAGGAATCGAACCTCACCTCCATAGCAGATTCCATGTTCCCAAGTTGTCCCTGCTGCTGCCCGCATCACTGCCTATGCCTTCAACGCCGCCATCGCCTGCGCATCGATGGTAGATTTATTGGTATTTGTGGTAGAATTTAAAAATTGTGGATTAATTAATATGTTTGATCTGCGAAACGAAGGCATTTAATAGCCAAGTTAGCAACGAGACCTTGAAACCCAAAGATCCAGCAGCAGCAAGAACCCTAGATACCAGAATCATAATGACAATGTAGAATTAGTAGGTCAGAGATTTATAAATTTGGGAAGTAAGAAGCAAAGCAATGGCAAAGCATATGCAGGCATGAATAGGAATGCTAAAAAAGAGATGGCCGCTGATATGTTAGTGGCATTCTTGTCTCTCTCCACTGCGATGGTTCTCTTCATTAGACCCAACAGCTCCGTTCTCTGCACCACCACTACCGCCGCCGACAACAACCACTTCATAGACTAAGACAATCAGATTCGCTCCTCTCTCCAACTCAAAAAAACTCTCTCTCCTCTTGATTTCATGAAGTCCAAGTTCGTTCTCATGGTTTCCCACGAGCTCTCCTTTTTAGGTAGTTCTTCATCTCTTTCATTTTTTTCCATTCGCCAATTGAATTCAAGAAAGAAAAGAATGTTATTTTTTTGTCTGTGTTGTTGTTCAGGTGGTCCTTTGTTACTGACGGAATTGGTTTTTCTGCTAAGGAAAGTTGGTGTTGATGTTGTTTGGATCACAAATCAGAAGCCTCCAGAACCTGACCAAGTCATTGCCATTCTCAAGGAGAAAGTTTCTCTTGTTCTTCCCTTTGGATTTGGGATTAGGGTTCATGGATTTAGGGACTGATTTGAATTGATTTAATAAACTTATCTTATCAGCAATAAGAGGGTACACTAAGCGAGTGCCACGCTGGCAGTTAACAGGCCATGTCAGCGAGTGTTAGCCACCTCAGCGCAGGAGATGATGGAAGGACTAACGCGACCAGGTTGGTTATCTTTCAAAGATAAATTTGATTAATTTTATCTTTCGAAGACGAAAATAGAGATCGAGATATTTTTCAAAAATGATTTTGACTATTTACTCAAATAAATATATATTTTCGAAAGAAACAAACATATAGAATGCGGGATGAGAAACAAAGGCCTTTTTTGGGTCATTTGTTGGGCTTGTTTGTTCCGACCAACACCGTGATTCTTATCCTTTATTTATAGCCCAATGCATATTTAAAAGGAAGCAAGGTATTTGGGCTTCTCTTAAGTTGGGCATTGAGCCTTATATAATATTACAGTGAAAAAAACAGAAAAAAATAAAAAATAGTAAAACCTTTCCATTTTTTTTCTTCTTATTTTTATGTTGTGTGTTTTGTGTTTTCTCTCTCTTCCCTCCTCTCTCATACTGCGGGGTGGGACCAGGTAACTTCTGCCATTTCTCAAGGTAAAGTTTCTGCACCTCTCTCTCTTTCTCATTCCTTTTCTTCATCTTCAATCGTCATCAAAATTGTTTCACTCACTCAATTCCTCTTCTCTGCAATGGATCTCTAGCGTTCAAGCCTCGATCTTCCCTTGATGGCCCTGCCCTCTATTTCTTGACACCTTTAAGTTCCTATCCATGGAGGTAAACCCACTTATTCTCTTCCATTTTGGTCTCATTATTGTATCTGCTTCTATCTACTACATTTCCCCATGCCAAAGGTTTCATTTTTTTTTTATCTGCGTCGATTTGAGTTCTGTCCTGTCCTGCGTGGTGATCCTTTTTTTCATTAGCGTCATGCCAATATAGAAAGTACTATTAGTGACGTTTCCTCGTGGCGGTTAGCAACGGTTTTTTGCTACCAAGGATATTCCGCGATTTTCGACGATGATGATGATGATGATCAAATGTTTGAGGCACAATTCTATAACAGGAATACATTTAAAAAAAATTATTTAACTTATCACACAATTGTGTTCAAGTTGTCTTCTCAAATTTTAGAAGCTTTTCGTGAAGATTCCTGGGGCGTAATAGTATGTATTGCTGGTAGAAACTGTATTTATTTGTTACTAAATATTTGGTATTTGGGATTGTGGTGACACTTGTTGTGAGGACTAGTTAAATGCACTTGTTTCAAACTGGTTTGGAGTTTGACATAGTAGAATTGATCTATTGATGCCTTGGTTTATTTTCCTTGTGTTTGTTCAAAATATGACGAATTCTAGAGCTCTACTTACACTTGTAAAACAATTCATCTGACTCTGAAGTTGTGCGGCTGATGTGTAGAAGGTACCAGGGATGGAAGGCAAGGCTGAGAGTCAAATGACTTCGGCTGCGGCCTTCGTCGAAGGAGGGATTCAAGAATCATGTGATGATGCTTGCAGCATATGCCTTGAGGATTTCTCCGAAAGTGATCCTTCGACAGTAATATTCAGCTTTTGCAAATTACTCTCGTTTCTAAAATATAACTTTTGGTCACTTTCTTTTTCTCCCTCTGTTGCTTTTCAGACCACTGCATGCAGGCATGAGTTTCACCTTCAATGTGTTCTTGAATGGTATGCCTTAATATATGAATAATTTTTTTCGAGTGCCTCTCTCAAAATATAGATTGATTTTAGCTTATTTTATTTTTTCCATTTATATCCTTGTGAGTTTGTGTATTATGTTGGTTGACCTACTCGATATTAGATTTGCTTGGTTCCTTTTAGAGTCAAATGGCTATGATAAGGATATAAATTGTATGGTGTTCTCTTAAAGCAGGGTCCGAGAGTTACGACATAGGGAGGCAAACATTCTACTGGCTGGGGAAGTGGTAGGAGAGAGATTAAGAGAACTAAATTTCAACTTATATAGATAGGATGAGAGTAACTAACTTGAGGCAGGTTGTACTTACATTGAAGTCTGATTTCTAATTTCTATTTCTCTAACAGCATAAATTTTAATGATATTCATACCAAGGTTAGTTTGTTCTGTTGTTGTTTTTTTTTCCTCCACAAACAAACACTTAGGTCCTTCAAATTTACCCTTTTCCATACAATCAGTCTGGAATTTGCATATGGCAACATCACCAATTATAACGGGTTATTGATTGAATATTCATGTAACTTTTAATTCCATTGATTTATATTAAGGTGGTTAGAATGCTGTCCTATGTTTCTTGTTCTTTTGACTTTTGTCAATGCTAAGGTGATATATGGCTATGACTTTATTCTAGAACTACGCTCTGTACAGACTGCATTGACTAGAAAGCTAGTGAATTGAGTTGCTTGTGTATTTTATGTGTGGGAGGAGGATCTGCTCACTGCTAAAGATATTCTTGTTATTTCCACATGCATTAAAAGTATATGCATATTAGACATGTTTTATTTTATATCATTGGAAATGGAAGATTATATTTTAGCAATTATTATGGGCTGTTTTTTGTAGGTGCCAGAGAAGCTCTCAGTGCCCTATGTGTTGGCAACCTATTAGCATGAAGGATCCAACCAGGTTTGTTGTGATTTAACTTTTCTGGATCTTTTTTTAAATTGATGCTGTTCTTAAATTTTTGTGCATTTTCTTGCAGTCAAGAGCTGTTTGAGGCAGTAGAACGGGAAAGGAAGTTGAGGGCTATCGCACCAAGGACTGCTGCTATCTTTCACCACCCTGCCTTTGGTGATTTTGGACTGCAGCATGTCGGTTATCTATCAGACATTGAGTGTTGGTTTGGCTGTCTTATAGCTAAGCACATTACAATTCTCCCATTTGTTTATCATGCTTATAATTTTTCTCTTCCTGCAGTTAGGCATAAGTGATGCTGATCTTGAACAACGAATAATTCAACATTTAGCTGCAGCAGCAGCAGTTGGGAGATCACACCATCATGGTCGGAGGGAAGGGCATCAAACTAGGGCATCTGCTCATGGTCATCCACCCGTTATAGTTTTGTCATCTCAGCCAAGTTCACCGCAAGTCCCTGAATCAGCTCCTAGAGGGGGAGATGAACCAGCTACAAATCCTTTAGGAACTCCATCTAGTCCTATGACTTCCCGTGGAGGTGAAATATCACGGCAGATCCCACATCTTCAGACTCAAAGCTCTTCTTCAGCTCCTCGGGATAGGTAGTTGTGACCATGTTATTTATTTGCAAAACAATAAGCTACTCCTCTCCCCCTATTTATGCATTTACCATACACTCCTGGCTCTGTTATATCTTTGTCTCAGCTCTTAGTTCCTGAACTGTTTAGTGTATTAAGTTGAGCCAAGGGGTAAAGCACATTCATTTGCATAATTGATGTGTTTTCCCTTTTTATTCAGCATGTGATGGTGAAGAATGGCGGGAATGCCATTTGACCCTAAAACATCCTTAAAGAATGTGTTAAGTCCAAGAAAACTTGTTCGGTGTGACACTTTTCTCTAAATGTTGTAATTTTATATAGTTCTTCATATCTGATAACAGTGGGGAAATATGCTAGTTAACATAAAAATACAGGATGGGAGTAATCTATTCTACTGTTTGTTTGCAGAGACTCTATTGCGCAATCTTCTCCAGCAAACCAAGATAGAGCAGGGCCATCAGAATCCCAGTCCATTTCTGATTCTCTGCGGGCCCGATTTAGTGCGTTGTCCATGAGGTACGGTTTGTTAGAGAATAGTGGATGTGCCTAGTTCTGTATATTTCCTGCTTGACTTCTCTCTGATTTCAACCTATCTTGGTGATTAAGATACAAAGAGTCAATTTCAAAAGGCGCAAGGGGATGGAAGGAGAGGCTGTTCTGTCATGGTTCTTCCATGTCAAAAGTTGGCTCAGAAGCTAGGAGAGAGGCTGGAATTGCCGGCGTCACACAATTGGTGCAATCCCAATCTCTTCAAAATAGAGCAACTTATAGAACTGCGACTACCTCTTTGTCAAATCATTTGGAGGATCATCCCACTGGAGAGGTGACCAACCAGAACAGGGGAGCTAGAAGAGAAAATGCATCGCATGATAACACTCCAGCTGCTTGTTCTGCTAGCTCACGTTCGAATTGAGCTCTATTTTGTTTCTGTCGATAAAATCTTTCCTCATCATCTCATGTTTGAAGGTGAGCTCTGATCCTTGTCTAACCTTTTAGATTCTGTACAGATTCAGCATTTCTTGCTTTTCACCATTTGTAAACTCAATACCTGTTTCGGTTCTTATGGTTAAGCATCCCTAGTGCAAGTGGTTTTAGGGCGTTTTGGCAATGTGCTTGGTAGACTGAAGAGATGGTATACCACTTTCATACTTTCTTTCACAAAGCTACGCATAAGATATAGTTGAGATTACAATGGGACTGGCAATAAGTAAGGTGTGTTTTGGGGAGCGTTTTGGTTATTTAGCGTGATTTCATATGGCAGTAAGATTTCGGGGGAAATTTTCTTGAATCTTTTTTTTTTAAGTTTTAACGTCTATCAACTCCATCTTACTTGTTCCTAGCTATTTGATATTTTAGAAGAACTTAATTCTTATATGCAATTTATCCAATGGATATGAGATGTCTCTTAGACAAAGAAGGAAAAAAAAAAGGAACAAACACCATGGCCAAACTCAATCCTTTGGTCTGCTGGCCACAAATTTGGGCTATTTTGGAGGTTCAGTATGCTAGCCTGTTATTTTGTTAGTGGGGATGGGAGAATGGTTTAACCACTAATCAGTTATTGGTGAAAAGGTGATGGACTTGGAATTTTGGGTCAAGTCAATAAGAACTTAACGTAACGACCAGTTTGACTCATTGATTCATGCATAATAAACGACCAGTTCGACCAAATTGGAGTGTTAAATTTCTTGGCAACTAAATTGATTCATGCATAATCTTTTAGGGACTATTTTCTGCATTGATCTTATTGTGAAATAGTAGCTAGTAGGTTAATGTTATTGTACGGTTGTTATCGCTTAATAGTGTTTTTGGTCCTCAGGTTAATTATTCCCCGGACATGACATACTGAGGAGCAGATGCTTTGGAAATAGTGATTGCAAAATGGAAATATATGTCTGTTATGGTTTTACAATAACAAGTTAAAAGGATCTGAAAGATGCAGCTGTGATTGAACCTATAATGTTACTATCTTCATGTATATATGCATACGTAACATGTAATATACATTAATACCGGTAATGTTTTATGAAGTTGGCAAGCCATGGGCATATACTGTGATAAGTGACATGAATGTGCGCCCAAAGTTGGAAACATTTTCCCATATTTGTCCTAATTAGTTACTCTACATATTATGATTGATTTGTGTCATCCCAATTTCGGTTAAACCAGCTGTTTCAAAAACATTAGGGAAGGGAATACGAAATAATGAGTTACCTCTTTTTTATTTCATGCATTAAGAGCGAAAGTCTTGTTGATCTAATTACATTTCCCCATGGCAACAAATAATAACGTTAAATTCACACACAAGGTTGCTTCAGGAAGTTTGTTTTGTGGTTTTCACACTAGTGGTTTTGATGTAGATATTACTACATTTTGTAGAATTAAAGAATGAATAAATTGATATGATTTTATGTGAAAAAAAAAATTGTTACAATTAAGAATATAGATAGGAAAGTAGGGAGGATATTGGTGTCTATTTTAAGTTTGTATGAATATGAGCATCGCATATGGATGGTAGTATTGATTGTGTGTAAATGCAAAGTGTTACGTGATGCATGTGGTGATTTGCAGAGGAAGTAAAATGAGAAGAAACGTAGTGGAGGGGTGAGGGAAGCTAATTAAGCTATGAGAGTGAGAGTGAAGGTGAAGTGAAGATAGAGAATTGACTGAGGAACCACCGGAGGAGGGGAAGTCACCGTTATGGTTGCGTGAAACAGTTTTCCTAAGCAGACTTGTGGGAACTGGGAAGGGAAGCTATCAATCAATGTAAACACCAACTATCAATTCACGAGGGAGCGTACTATGATGCATCATCCCCATTCTCTATCATTCATTCATGGTCTCCAACACCGACACCTTGCCACATTGCACTCTCCCTTTTCTTTCCCAAATTTAAAATAGTCAAATACAATCCACACCATACATAACACGTTTTTTTGGCCTGCCCTCCTTTTTACCCTATGTAACAATAATTAAGCAACATTCATATGCATCATGGCAATATTGAAAGACTTAAAAAAGGAGTTACTACGGCTACATGCAACATGAACATGGTATAACATGACACTTGCATGGGTTCAGGAAAATGAATTTACTAACCGAATAGATTATTGGTGATTACACATGTTAAACAGAGGAGAGGATAAAAAAAAAAGCGGGTTTGGCGTGGCTTGAAAACAAGCAAAGAGTAGGAGGAGTAGTGAGTAGTGAGTATAATAACAGCACACCAGTTGCCGTGTGGTCCCCACATACAGGCTGTCACTGAAAGAATTGTATGCTTTCTATATTGCTAGTTTTTCATTTTACATCTAGCATCTTCCCCCCCACAGTACCAGTCTCTGCACACAACCCCATTGGAACAAGAAAGAAAGAGACTCACCAGCTATACCCCACAACTCCCTCACTTTACTCTCCTCCTTCTTGTTCTTGTTCTTGTTCTTGTTCCAATACAGAAAAGAAAGTCTCATTGCATTCGGTATCTGTATCCTCTTCTTCAATCCAGCGCCATGGATACCTCCGTCTATGGTGTCTGCAACCACAAGAACTTCTCCTTCTTCCTCATTCTCGTATTCCTCGTCCCATTCCTTCTCCATTCCGCATCGTCTTCAACCTCTCCTCAGATCAACTCAAATTCCATCCTCGTCGCGCTCTTGGATTCTCACTACACCGAACTCGCCGAGCTAGTAGAGAAGGCACTCCTCCTTCAGAAGCTTGAAGAAGCTGTCGGCAACCACAACATCACAATCTTCGCACCACGCAACCATGCTCTCGAGCGAGACCTCGACCCTGAGTTCAAGCGCTTCCTTCTCGAACCTCGAAACCTCAACTCACTCCAGACCCTCCTCATGTCCCACATTCTCCCCACTCGCA
>NC_029781.3:100370348-100412308 GCF_000817695.3 Arachis duranensis
AACTTCCCTGGCAACGGAGATGGGGCGGTTGGTGTCTGAGGGTTACGTCCTAACGGTTCTGGCGCCGAACGACGAGGCCATGGCGAAGCTTACGACGGATCAATTGAGCGAACCGGGGGCGCCGGAGCAGATCATATACTATCACATCATACCGGAGTACCAGACGGAGGAGAGTATGTACAATGCCGTTAGAAGGTTCGGGAAGATTCGTTACGATACGTTGCGGTTGCCGCATAAGGTTGCGGCTCAGGAAGCTGATGGCTCTGTAAAATTCGGAAATGGCGATGGCTCTGCGTATTTGTTTGATCCTGATATCTATACGGACGGAAGGATCTCCGTCCAGGGGATCGACGGCGTTCTTTTCCCGCGGGAGGAGGAGGAGGAAGACAATAAGGCGGCGGCTCGCCGTAGAACAACCCCGCTTGTTAAAGTTGCTGCCAAGCCTAGGAGAGGTATATAACTATAAATTAATTTCCTTATTTAAGCATGAATTGATTATTGCATTGCATGATTTTGTTCCTTTCTTTTGTTTATATTTGTTTGTTTATTTGGTTTTTGCTTAATTTTGGAGTATGAATTTAGTATTGAGGGACAAGCAAATTATATTAAATTATTTCTTGATTTTCAGTAGTGTGTTTTAGAATGAGTTGTAGCAGTTAGCAGTAGCACTATGCTGGAGACAGGATTCTGATATAGAATTGCAAGCCACTGTTTTGGTTCTTAAGTCTGGTTGAAGTAAGTTAAGGGGCAAGTTGTTTTAAGTTTAGAGACTTTTGTGTTTGCAACGTTAATTGCAAATTGCATAGGTAGATTCATTCTAGATTATTGATATTTGTGTCTTGGCTTATGGGAATCTAAAGAGAAATGGAGTTCAAGCCAAGTAAGGTGAGGAGGAGAACAAGTCCTTTGGTAACTTTTATATGGTGGCAATTAATTAGCATGAGAAGAAGAAGAAGGATCCTGGTGTATCTCAGTGATTTTATTCTCAAATGCATTCTGGAAAGTGCTTGAAGCAATCTTTAGATTCCTCTTACAGAAGGGAGCCAGCTATATGCATACCCAATTCCACCTTTCACCATTGATTCTCGTGTTACTTGTGTTGGATTTCTATTTGCTTCACCCTTTATGTGCTAGCTTAGTTATTACTTACTTGGGTTGAAACCTGAAAGCATTTGGTTTCACTTTTCACACTATTACCGGAAGAACAAAGTAGTTGTGTGCTGTGATAAATGATTGATTAGGAATTAGGAATAGGAATATGCCGCTTAATGGTGGAAGCCGCGAGGAAGTTGCCAAGGAAAATAGTAATATTAGAGATGCCAAGACAAGTGTGTGTTAACTAATGAATTCCATTTCCATCAGTATGATTCTCTGTTCCTCTTTAATTAGTCCATCCATGTGATGAACGGAAGATATTAAAAGTAAATTAAGGAATAAAGATGCCAACCTGTGAGGCACATTGTCCATACCCACCGAGCCCAACCTTAGGTGCCAAAACAGTCTGTCTATGTCTCACTATTATATTATTCACCTTCACCCTTTATTTTATTGCTTCATATCATCTAATTTCACATTCCCTTTATTTAATTGTCAACTACTAGCATATATATTGCTTTAATTAATTGGTTATTTGATACGCTTTTAGGACGGATACAAACAAATTTCATTGCCTTCAATCATGATCTATATATATATTTTCTTTTCCTGTGTGGAACATGTAATAGATTTGCCTCGTCATTAGTTGACTTAATCATTTTATTTTACCTAATGGCATGTGGCAGGGAAATTGATGCAAGTCGCTTGTGGCATGCTTGGAGCTTTTGGCTCAGTCTGCTAATGAAATCGCCATTCCAACTAATCGCTGAAAAAAAAAAGATTTAAAAAAAAATAAAGAGTGAATTTGTGTACACAAGTTGAGGAATGGTAAGCTTTTTACCCACACCCAGTCACCCACCATTTATTGCTTTATTTGATTTCCTTTGATGACAGAAAAATCTGATCAATATTTTCTTTTTCACATGGATTATGCAGTTGTAGAGAGTTAATACAAAAGTTGCCCAAAAAAAAAAGCGATTACGTTGCAGGATATCGGTGGACATACAGAAGAAGACAACGATTTTTCTGTCATTTTGTTTCATACTGTAATTACATATCATTTTTTTATTAAATTTTTATCTTATGTTGGTAATGTCTCTGTAATCTGTATGCATAAATAACCTTGGAATACGACACTTCATCACGGGTTGCAATTTGCATACTTTTCTTTCCTTTCCTTTTTCCCTTCTTTTTATTAAATTTTTTTCTGTTTGTTTGTGAATCAAATTCATACATGACCTACTTGTTACTTCTCTATTTATTATATTTATTTATATTATTGCTATTAAGCCTTCCAAATTCAACTCCATTTTACAACTTTCTTCCTACAACCAACTATGAAATGGACCTCTCAGCAGAATACTTAAAAAGAAAAATAAAAAAATAAAAAACAAGGACCTCTGATCTGAGCTGAACATTAGAAAACAAGGACTTAAAATGGAGTTTTGCTTGGTGTGTCGGTGGAGGCAGTCTGTATTATTTTTCATTAGGGAAGCTGTTAGAGGGTTATTTCACGGAAATCCATACTTATGGTGACAAATAACACTGTATTAATGAAAAAGAAAATAGTTGGTGGATTATTTATTTCATGAATAAGACACCCTTCATGTTCTTACATAGCGGGGCCTCCCAAGGTGTCGGTCACTATATAATACTCACATTATTCTTTTCTTTTGTGGTTTTCTTTTTTTCTTTTGGTTTTAAGGGGGGTGTTTCGGCAGTGACTAGTATTGAATAAAGTCTCTTATGTCACGTTTATGCCTTATTACTAGAAATAATGGTATTTGCTATATAAAAGCTGGCCCCAACTGTAGTATCATTCCTTGATTGCCCAACAAATTATTCTCCCTCATCACTTCATATTTTTTTTCTGAAGGGAAACAAAAGTCGTAGAACCTAACAACCCCACATTGAAACCGAGAGAATAAGACGTAACAAAATGATCACTTGAGACAGAAAGACCAACAAACAAAACACAGCACTAATTACTATTCAACCTATTGTTCATTCGATCACAATCATATAGCAAGGGTTTATTAAATTTTCGATTCTTTCGAGTTAACTTGCTTGTAAGCTCAAATCTAAGTAAATTCAGGTGATCTGAGCTTAATAACGTTGGAAAATTTGCAAAAATCCTATGTGAAAATTAGTCACAAAATCAACTACTATGTATTTGTGTATAAATATATATTTGGTTTAATTTATTTTTAATATAAATTTTATATTGGAAAAACTACCATTTGTATCCATAAAATTTACGAATGCTGACAAAAGTACTCATAGAAGACGGAAAGTGACTTTGTACCCATGAAAGACTGGGTCCATCTATCGATAGTATCCGGACGTTAATAACTCGTTTGCTCCGTTAACTTAAAAGCCAACATGGCATATTAAGTATTTACATGGCTATGAGACAGCAATCTGATGTGTCCAAGCATGTTGTTACTGTTATAAGATCACTCATTTCCCTAGTTTGTCCTCAATTGTTTCCCAAATTTGAAATTGAAAACCCTAGAATGTCTAGGAGAAACAGAGGCAACCATTGTTCTTCGGATGAAAGCATCAGCGGAGAAGGGACTTCATCTTCCAAAAGGGGTGAAGAGAAGATTTTGTCTGGGAGATGCTTTTGCGGACAGAATGTGGTGTTGCTATAATCAGAAACCTTAACAAATCCTGGGAGATGGTTCGTTAGGTGTCCTCTATGGAAGGTAAGTCTTTTTGTTTTTGTGCTTCTGTTTAGGTTAACTTATTGTAAGCGATTCCTTATTCTTTCCTTTCACGCTACAGACGATGGATTGCAAGTATTTTGTATGGGCGGATGAGATTGACGGAGGTTGGGAGGGATTGGCAAGAGCCCTTGTTAGAAAAAATCAAGATAGATGCTGTGCTACCCATGAGGTCAATGTCATTTGGCAAAGAAGAGAGATTCAAGAGAATAGTGTGAAGATCTTGTTAAAGATGAAAAAATTCTAGGGTGAAATTAGAACTATTAGGTTATGGATTATAAAAATTCCAGGCTTAAATCTGCTCCAATTAACCAATATGTAATTGTGCATATGGTGTATGTTGTGGAAATGATCTTCCTTAGTCATTCTCATCACTTGCAATGCTGTGGAAGTCCTCTGACTCATAGCAATGAACACCAGGTTCATCATCTGAGTATTCTCTCCCATCTACCGGAATAAATACTGATGGAGGTTGATTCGGATCTGTATTAGAGATAAATGTTTGTCCAGTTGGATGGGGTCTCTTAGTAGATCTCCTTATTTGTTTTCTCTTACTGCCTCTAGTAGCCTCCTCTGAGTTGTTATTCAGAATTTCTGGAGCATTCACTGTGGTAGATGAATTGGTAAAAGGGGTGTTGGTTGGGAGAGTTAGCTATGGTTCAGGCATGGTTTAGGAGGAGGGCTGATTCTGTGGTAAAAGGACATATTGGGTGAGCAGTTCATCTTGTCAATTGTTAGAGTTAGAGGGTGGTTCTGTGTATGTTGATGACTTTGGCTGGGCATTGTTGTCAATGTCAAACTGCACAGATATGTCCCCCAAATTTTCATGGTCAAGAGGAATAGATGTTGCTAGAAGTGTGTTTGGTGTAGCAGATTCTTCAGATACAGGTTGTGTAGGGGGTTGCACATTTGGTTCAGGGAGTTGAGAAGGTGTTTCTAGAGGTTGAGAGGTGATATTTGGTGGTGGTTGTCTTTTCTTAAGGTCCTCAAAACTTTGCTTGTTAGGTTCAGGTATGGTAGCTAAGGCTGATGGATTTGGGATAGCATCTGATTGGGCCTTATCTGTAACATGGGTCTCCTTTGCACTTTGGGCCTCAATTTGTACTCCTTCCCGTTCAAGAGTTCTTCCAGGACTTTTTGTCTTCTTTGGAGTTGGGGTTCTCCTAACACAAATTTTCCTCCTCTTCTTTGATGGAGTAACATTAACCTCACCAGGTACTTCTACACCGCCTTTTTCATTTGTATCTATAACATTTGCTTGGCTGATGGGGTACTCTGTGTATAATTCAATCCTATTCCCATTCTCCACAGCAGCTTCATACATCTTAACAATATCCATGTCAAGTCGCAGAAGTCTCAAACCACCATCAATTTTCATTCTAGGCTATCGCCAGTAGAAATCGGAGATAATTGGATACCCAATATCTTTCAGTAGGTCACTAATAAAGAAGTCATTCAGGGTATCCGTGTTAACTCTCTCCACCTCAATAATTTCACCTTCTTTATAACACATCTTGCCATCCGACCTCCTTTGAAGTCTACCTCTATGGTGTATCACTAACGTGATATGCGTGGTGGTAGTCATTTCTGTGAATAACAAAAGAAAAAATACTTAATTATATCTTCTAATATTATCCAACACCCAAATGAATAAATCATCAAAAAGTGAATAAACCACCAATAAACATAATCAGTGTATAACATTATCCAACACCCAGTTTTTTTCAAAATTAAGAAGATATGAATAAAACATCAAAAAAAAAAAGAACAAACCATAACAATACATCTACTATTTTCCCAAATTTTTTAAACTGAAACACAACCCCCACAGTGACAAACTCTATGCGATCAATGAAACGAAAAAACCCTAACTTTAGTTAACAATTTCATGGTGTACGAGTTTAGTGAAAGAAAAAATTGGTTACTAAAATGAGAAATTGGCACTAGCACTATAGGAAGATGGCTTACCCCTCACTATGGAAGTGACGACTGTCTTCCAATTGTCTTGACACACCCACGCCACGAAAAGATCACCTTGGGACCACGATTGTGGATTTTGGAGTGACCGCCTTCAATCTTCAGATTAGTTTTGTTGGAGTCCAGTAGATGGTTCACGTCTCTCTCTGCTAGGGCATGCAGAAAAGTGGTGAGAAAGAAGATGAAATGGCGCGAAGTGACCTCTAACTTCTCCCTCTTCCTTTTCTATATCCACCTGGAACGTTCTCAAAAAAATAAAAATTAAAAATCAAAAGCCATATAAACACTTAACGTGCCATGTTGGCCTTTAAGTTAACGGAGCAAACGAGTTATTAACGTTTGGGTACTATCGACAGACGAACCCAGCTTTTCATAGATACATCACTTTTCTTTTTCTATGGGTACTTTGTCAGCATTCGTAAACTTCATGTGTACAAATAGTAGTTTTTTCTTTTGTATTTTAATATATCTTTTATACGAATAATTAATTTAACGACTGATTTTTTTGTGTACCCTAAGTATAGTTGAAAAAATGTACTATTTTAAAACAAACATCCACCCCCTATTTTAAAAAGAACTTTTTGTTTTTAATATGATGAAAGGAATGGTGTATACCTAAGTTATGGGGGTGTATGGTGATTCACTGGCGTATGATGGCTGTCCAAGAGAAATCGGACCGTCCGATTTGAGGTACTGAAAATCCTGGGTCCGATTTGTGTACTGGCAGAAAATCCTGGGTTCGATTTGTGCCCCCTCTCTCTTTGCAATGAAATCGGACTCTCCAATTTGTGTACTTTCCACAATTTTAAAAAACACCAAAAGTTACAATATTAAGGTATATCACCACTCTTTTAAAAATATCGATCTACTATGTCAAAACATGGAATTCACTAGAGAATTTTTTAAAATAGATTTTTCTTTAAAAAATTGCTATATAATATATATTCATTTTATCATGAATTTATTTTATAATAACATAGTTAGATGTTACAACTAGTTTTGTATCATTGTTTTTTTCTTACTAAACCCTATGACTTTGTGATTGTTTGTCTAAACTTCTCGAATTTAGATATAAACTGTCGATTTTAATTACCTTTAACATGAGGTTTTTTATTTAATAAAAACTAGCTTTTATTATTTGTGGCGATCATGAAATCACTTCTCAAAAAAATTAAATTAATAGGTGATTGATGATATCTCTAATACACTCTCTTACAAAAGAGCCTCTTTTTGAAAATTTTCGGTCATAAAAATTCTTTATATTATATCAAAAAATTATTTTTTTTTTAAATTTAAATTAATAGGATGAATAGTTATATCTTTATCGGTGACAATTACCCAAAGCTTGCAATATAGAACTATTTGTGGACATGTGGTTCTGATTATTCTTGGCTTCTAGTATTTACAGCAAAGGCACGTTTTACACTTATTGGACAAAAGAAGGGAATGCTGTCATCCTTAGTTTTAAAGTCTAGCTTTGCGGGTTCCTCAAGTAACAGGATCCATGGCCAAATTAAATATCAAGTCACAATTTGTGAAGAAAACTATATATGACCAAGTCTTAGATTTTTGATGTTGTAAAGAAAATTGCCACTCATCTCATGGATGCATGGTTCTTCTCCTATAAGCATGGTTGTTGTCTTGCACTTTGCTTGCTTCAAAAGGACATAATAAGAAGCAAAAGTTTATTTTATATAACTTTTTATCACATATACTTTATAAATTTTAATTGTTCATATAGTACAAACACTAATTGAAAGTAAGCTAAAGCCAAAAGGCGATTTTTTTCATCATTTATCATGCATTAATTAATGAATATATCAAAGCATTTTATTCTACCTTTTTTTTTTCCTTTCTTTATTTATAGTATTCCTCACTAACTCATCAAGCAATGTCACAAAGGCAAAGAATTGTGGCACGGTAGATAGCCATAGATTTTGGGAGAGTGATTTTTCAATAACAATTGACAACATATGTTAATAAAGTAAGGTCACTTATTGGTATCAAATATGTTGATGCAAATATCTACCATTCATTTTGTATACCTTCACGTAGGGACATACAATTGCAGGTTGAGAAATAATATCATTAGAAAGTAATGATATACTACATGCACATACAAAAATCAGTTACTAATACTAATTAGTCATTATGTATAGAAATACATATTTAGTATTTTATAAAAAGTATTTATTATTGTACTATAAATAAATTTGATTATTCGTCTATTTGATGATTTGATTATTATAATATAACAAATTTGATTATTTTGGTGACTAATTATTTAATTAAAAAATGTGTAAATTGATATATGTAAATAATAAATAAAAAATGTTAGGTGAATAAGATATTTTTATAATTAAGTTTAACTAAGTTTTTTTCTTCTTCTTTTTATGTGTCTCTTTTAATTAATTTTTATTATACCAATAAATTATAAGACCAACTTGATCGAATTTAATTACTAAAATAATTTGATCATGTAACATCACTTTATATAAATATGTAATAGTTAATTTTAGTGGTTGATTTTAATATTTTTGTTCACACAAATAAAAATTGGTTAGTCGTCCGTTAGTTGTCATTAGACGAAAAATTCTTAGAATAAATATTTAAAAATCCTCTAAAATTATTTCTATATTATTTTAAAGGGAGACTAACTTGTTGTAAAGTATATATTTTTGAAAATTTAATTATTTTATAATAAAATTTGTTAACGACTTGTTTATTCAATATACATGTTAGAAAATTAGTTAAAAGTAACACAAAAAGTCAAAAACTAATTTATCTGACAAAAATAATTCTAAAAAATTTTTTAAAAATAAAAATTTATTAAAAATTAAACCAAAAGGTCCTATATAAAATTTATTAAGGACTAATATGGGTATTCATTATTCAATCAAACTCTTCAAACCAAATAACTCCTCAAGGACAAAAGGGAGACCACCGTATGAATGATTAAATTGTACATTCTGACAAAATAAATAAATAAACTGAATGTACTGGAAAATCACTTATTTTTGTTGTCTCGGTTGTCACCTAGCACAGATCTATATTTGATGTAAGATTCGGCTATGTTATTTTCTCGATGGAATTACACAGGTTAAGAACGAAGCTATGTCACTTTGAATTAGAAACCCCCACGTACAGTATATTATTATTATTATTATTATTATTATTGGTAGTTTTATCTTTTATTTTCCGAAAATATGTGCTAGTAATGGAGGAAGACCTTATTCTATTCATTTAATAACGAAAAGGAATAGGAAAAAGAATGGTGGAATAAAATGTAACTAAAATATGATAATATGATTGGTTCAAAACCAAAATTATTATTTTTTGAGTAATGCTAGGAACCAAAAGGATATTAGCCAAAAACCAGCCAAATACATTTGGATGAATTCAAAATCTCTACGAGTTAATATATGTAGATGTTTCTTCTGTTAAGTATCAGAATGTTTCTTTTTCATACTAAATGGATGTTCTTTTATATATTTTTCGAATTTTTTTGTATTACAAATGTAAATGTCTCTATTTCTTTAAAATTTCATAATTTTTTTTAAATTATAACTTGATATTTCTTTTGTTAAGTATTAAGATGTTTTTTTTTCATATTAAATGAATGTTTTTTTAT
This sequence comes from Arachis duranensis, assembly GCF_000817695.3. Lineage (NCBI taxonomy): Eukaryota > Viridiplantae > Streptophyta > Magnoliopsida > Fabales > Fabaceae > Arachis > Arachis duranensis. The sequence continues at coordinate 100,379,778 of NC_029781.3, forward strand.
ATTTATGTAATTTGCAGTCAACACCCTTCTCTTCAACCACCCGTTCATCCTTTCAAAACTACATCCAAAACTAAATCCCCACCCCAACCGAGAGCCCCCCTCCTCTGTCCGTCCACCTCCCTTCATCTCTTATACTTCTTCTTTTGTTTAGTCCAGCTAAAAAACAGAAACGAAAAAAAGGAAAATTTAGCATTACTTTTTATTTTCTTTTATTTAAATTTCTGCATCTCTTTCTTGGTTGCTGGCAGCAAGTTCTATAGGCTGCGGTAGAAATTTGGACGAGATGATAACCGGCACCTTGCAGCACATGCTCCGTTACAGAGGAGTGGGTTCCGATGAGGAGGCAGAGAGAGCCTGAGAGAAAGAGGGATTTGTGTGTGTGATTGTTGAAGGTGAGTTGGTTAATATGAGAGAGAAGAGGAAGGTTTTTATAGTTTTAATTAGGTTTTAATTAAGTTTTAAATTTTGAATTTAAAAAATTTAAAATTAATTAATTATTAATATAAATTAATATGATTTTATTTAGTTTTTGATTGGTAATTTTTTGGTTCCATATATTTTTTCTTATTTTTTAAGCGGAACTGGATTCCCCTCAAATTTTTTGTACTAGATTCTTTTAGATAATTTTTTTTTTTTGAAGTTTAGTCTATTTCGGTAGCTTTGTCTACAATTTATCATCTTTGTTAATATTCGATCTTAAGTCTCAGATCTAAAATATCATGCTAATATAACTAATTGCTTTAACTCAATGTTGGAATAACAATTTATTTATTTAACAACTTTTTTATCTTAGTGATTTTAATCGTTGGGGGTAAAAAAAAAAGACTCTTCTATTTTTATTTCGAAGTTTTTTTCAGTTAAAATTTATCATAAAGAGAAAAAGAAATTGAAAAGTGGAAACGGAGTAATCAAATTGGGGGAAGAAAAAAAACACTACAACTTAAAGGATCTAATACCTTTAAGTTTGGAGGAAAGGAGGGATGTTATGTTAAGGTCAATTTCCTTTTGCCAAAATTTAAAAGTAGAATAAATGGAGTTTATTTAGATTTTATGTTTGCAGAATTTTATATTTTTAAATTTATTATTCTAATATTTATTCCATTAACTTCAAATGTTGAGCTATAATTTAATTATCAGAAACTAAATAAATAAATAATAGAGTCTTTTGTTTTTGGACATAAATATTGATGATTTCAGACATGATGTGTCTCTTTGGTATCAATTTTTATTTTTGGTCAGATCTCCTTGGTAATTTCTGTATGAATTTAAGGTTTCTTATTTTTTTGGTAATTTATGGTTTTTTGATAATTGAATTTAAGGTTTCTATATACTATAGACCCATTTAATTTATTTTTGGTATAGGCCCATTAAAGAATAGATTTTTTGCTTCAACATGGATTGTTAGGTGGCACAAAAATGGTGTCTACCCAACAGAGGCTACACGCCTACACCAAAATTTTAAAGATAATATACATATACATTCCCGTCCAAAAAAAAAACACGATAATATACATTAGTATGCATCTTAATACGTTGCATTGCATCGGATTCCAACCTTGACAATGCCAAATAATTGATAAGAACCCTTAAGCATGTGAGGCGTGTGAGTGGATAGTGTATGAGTTTGTGATGTAATACCTAGAATTAAAAATTATCCATTATATCTGACCAAAAAAAAATACAAATTATTGATATATGAGAACTAAACGTATTAGTTTATGGTCTTACAAATTGAAAAATACTGTAAAAAAACTAAAAATACGTTGCTCAAAGTTGATAGCAGTTGCTGTTTTTGTTATTTTTTTTAAATTATAAAAAAATATTTACATGGAGTTGTGTGTGTCGAATTTTAGACTAATAAAATAAAAGCTTGCTCTATGTTAGAGTATAATTAAAATCAATAAGATCAATTAATATTATTTAGTATATTTGAATATTTATTATAGAATATTACATTTTTATCATTTTGATTCTCTTAATACCTATAAATACTCATTATATTGTATGATTTTCGATACAATTTGAATACACACAAATCTTTTCTCGACTATCCTCTTACTCTTTCTAGTTTCTAACGCTCTAAATGAAACACAATGACAAAAAGCATTGGCGAGGAGTACATGCTTGAAAGATTCCTATTTGCTACAGATCCAAACCCAAATGTGATGCACATTTCATAACATAAAAGCAATAACTATAACCAAGTTAGGTTGGTCTAGTGGTTAGCTCACTAGTCCGCTTAAACAAGTGTCGGGGGTTCAAATCCCGCCTTGTGCATGCAGCAACTCATTGGCCAGCGACAAACCCTTAAATGGAGCTCAGTACCGCGACGGATTAGTCCTTAACCTACCAGATTGGGGGATACCGTGGGAAACAAAAAAAAAAATAAAAACAATAACTATCTCTTATTCATATAGCAGCTAAAAATGAATAATGTCTTTCTAAATATAACGAATTAATTACATTCTAATATACATAAATGTCAAAAGGATAATATAAAACAGCTCTTATTTGCATTACACAATCAAGAAGCAAATTAAACTCCATTATTCACATTAACAATGAAATAAATAACTATATTACTACACTCCCACGGTAACCACATATGATACAACTTCAGGTGCAATCGAATTCAATATCACTGCACCATTCTGTGCAACATCTGTTTCAGATTTCAGCTCCATGTTATTATTTACATCTTGGTTTTGGCATTCTTCACTGCTTCCTTTGGTACCTTTGATTTCCCGAGACTGCACCTTGCTTTGTGTTCTTGTGATTGCTTTCTTTGAGATCACTTCTTTGTTAGTATGACCCTTTCCCTTTGACTTGTTTGAATTTGAATCATTCTGTTGCTGCTGCTTCTCTTTCACATTAGATTTTTCTGCTTCTGAGTTGTTGTTCTTCATAGTAGACTCTTTGTTCCTTCCAAGCTTCGGCGATCTTGGCCGTGTTGTTGGAATCTAATTCGCACACCAAATATAAACTCATAAATAAGAGGATTCTCTAGAAAGAGTTAGAATTTAGAAGAAATGGTGATAAATTGCGTCATGAAATTACTCATCCCAAAAGTTTAAACTGATAGCAAGGCAATATTAATGGTTATAACTCTAGCATTCTCCTTCAAACAAGAGTCTTTTTGGATTTATTGGTTTACCAAAGATCGAACTCTTGAGCTTTTGGACACAAAACTCTAATACTATATTGTACACTCATCCTAAAAGCTTAAGTTGATAGGAGAAAGTAACATTAATAGTTATAACTCTAAGATTGGTTAACATCTAACCTTCTTGAGTTCAACTTTTGGAGGTGGTTCCTTATAAAAGATTGGCATTGGAGTGGCTTTGAATACCATGGTCTTCCTCAATTGCTTGATCTCTGCCTCTTGATTCTCCTTTGATTTTGCTTGCTGATTAGTCTTCTCTGCTTCCTTTGCTTGAATCTTCTCCTCTAGCTTGGTGAAAAACTAAGCAAGAAAGACAAAGTTTAGTGATTCAGTATCTGGCAGTTAGTTATGATAATGGTAACAACATCATATCAATAAGGTTAAAGCAAGAACCTCCTTTCGCTTTTCGGCTCTTTCTTCTAATCTGAAGGAAAATCCAGAACCACTGGTCTTCTGACTAGGAGTAGCACTTCTGATGAACAATTACATGAACAAGAATGAGAAATTCAAGAACAAACATGACATAAAGTTTTCTCATTTCTCATGGTAATAGAGTACTACAACACATACGAAGTTGTGGAATGAGAATCATCATCCTCTTTGTTTGGTTTTGGTGTTTTCTCCGGATTTGAAATCTCATCAACGGGTCTGCAATAAAGTTAAAGAAAAGGAGTAATAGTCAATTAGTCTAATCTGTATAGTAATTAATGCAAAGCAATCTCATGAATAATTTTCATAATGTAAAGATTACAGTGCTGCCTCAGTTGTATGGTTCTTCTTGCTAACTGGAATAGTCCTTCCAAACTGTTATACAGAAAACAGAATGATGCAAGATCATGAAAATGAACAATTAAAGAAGGAAATCATGTTGGAAAGAAAAGAAGAAAAAGAAACTACCACAGAGGTTTTTGAATTAGGCATGGATGGCAATGAGGCCCTCCGGTTAGTTTTCGGCTTTTCGTCCTTCGCTTTAATTCCATGTTTTGGTTTTGTCCTAGTGTTTGAGGGATATCCATCAAAGCTTTTGAGCATGCCTTGTTCGCGGCCGAGTTTGGCTTTGGCCGGGAAAGAAAGGCTCTGAGAAAGGGTTGGCCTTTGTTTCTGAGAGATTGAAGTTGGAAGCTTCTTCAAGATTGGTTTATCCTTGGAAGATTTTTTGTTCTTGGAACCAACACTAGCTCTTCCACCAATTGCTTCCTTAGCATGTTTTGAAGCTTTACTTGCAGAACAAGTTATAGAGGCCTCAACAGCATCATTAGAATTGGGGCAATCTGATTCTGCTTCTATGGTTTTGGATAATTCATTTCCAACTTGGTTCTTTGTATTCTCCTTATTAGTTGTCATCCCAATTATGCGTTTCTCTATCTCCACAGCAACACCGTTTTCAGATTCCATTGAAGTAGTTGAAGGATGACCAACTGTTAATCTAAAATGCAAAAATAGTTTACATTACACTCTATAAGAATCAAGGCATTAAATGAAACTGTAAACAGAGGAGTGTTAGGGGTCAGCAACTTTTGGAATTTGTAGCTATCAAATAGCTATCAATGATGATTTTAATGGTGTGAGATTGGTATGAGATTTCATCCAATGACTCACTATCCTTTGCTGGTTATATGCTGGCCAGAATTTAATGAAGTTGCTGGCCCTCTAGACTTTTCCCTGTAGACACACTATGCTATTGCAATTCAACAAAATCTCAGAATTCAGAAATACAAGTTTAAGGATAACTTTCTCAGAGCACCCCTACATATTATATTCACAATAATTTCAACTCTTTAGCAACTGAATTAAGAAATACTGCAGCTGTTTTCATGAAAAGATCTAGCAGAAATCTGATAGGAATGTGAGGTATAAAAGGCTGGTTGATCTAATGTTTAAAAGCTCACATAATTGAATAAAAACAAGCACTCGATGGATCAAATCAGAACATAATACAAGACAAAATGTAACAAGAAGAAGAAAGTAATGATGAATATTGTAGAATACATACAATGGTGAAATGGAGATTAGTAGAGAGAAGAGAGTAGAATATGATGATGGGGTTTGGTTCAAGAGCAAGAGAGGAAGTGGTTTGGTTTTGTGAATGAAGAGAAGAGAGAGAATGGATTTGTGTAATGAAGTGAAAGTGAAGTGGAACAGACACACAGGTTCAAGTGAGTGAGACATAATAATATTTAATTTAATTATTAGCTTAAGACGAAATGAATATTATACCCCTCCCCTATAGAATATGTCCTTTACTTTCCTCTGGTTTAATTGTCATTTCTCAGCCTCAATTTGGAAAGGCAACCCACACAAGCTCATGTTCCTTATCCTTTTCCTTCATATTATTACCAACTTAGTCACCCAAAAAAAAAAATATTATTACCAACTTAATTTATACACTTACTTTCATGTTTTTTTTTTTGTATATATCTACTTTTAATATTAAAATTATTGATTTATCTTTTATAGAAATTATACAAAGAAAATATAATGTAAATATTATTTCTCATATTTACATACACTCTTGTCATAACTGTTATCCCATCATAACTTTTGTCATGTCCATTATATGCCTTTAAATTTCACTTTTACTACTTTTAATTTATCATTATTATTGATTAAAAGAGTTAGTTTCTCAGCAAAATCCCAATATTTAAAACATGGAAAAAAAAGTCTAACTCAGAGAAAATTGATCGACAATGTCGGCATATGATGTTTTTGTACTAAGTGGAGAGAAGTATATATATATATATATATATTTGGAGGCATTAAATAAGTTGGTGAATTAAATAATCAATCATTCCATCCATTAATTCATTGATTGCTCTTATGGGTTTCTGAAACCAACTTTCTAGAGGAGTGCGTTACTGGCAGCAGGAACTAAGACCATCTTTAATAGAAAACTCATTCCAATTTTTGTTTATGATTTACCTGTTATAAAAAGTAATTCCACATCAGCTTTTGCGTCACAAACAGTAAATAGGAACTCAAAGCATCTCTCTCTTCTCCATTAGAAGGAACTAACTTTAGTCTCTATTGTGGTCCCACTTAATTAATTAATTAAAATACTTGTAATACTTAATTAATTATTATTTAAATAATTAATATAAATTATTAATTAAATAAAATTATAATTACTTAATTTAATTAACTATTATAATTATTATTAAATTTAATTTTATTTAATTATTTAATATAATTATTTATTTAATTATAATTTTATATGTATTTATTTAAAAGGTAATTTGCCATGTGGCAAGTTACCATTGGTTAGCTTCAGTCCCTATTCAGAGGGACTCTTCTGCCTTGGCCTCCACGAAGGAACTCATCTCTCTCCTTCTCCAACGGTTAATTTCTCCATGTGTCAGGAAAAAGTGGAATGAGGCACTCCCATTAGAGTTGCTCTAAACATAAAATTGAGCGAAGATTACTGAACAATAATCATCCCCCGGGATTAGGAATGAACGCGGATCGAATTGGGTATGACCAAAATTTTGATTCGATTCGCACTAAAAATATCGGATCGGATTAAATCTAATATCGCAGTTTTTAAGTTTGGATCTGATCCGTACGTTTTTAAATTTGGATCTGATTTGCATATTTGCGGATCGAATTGAATATTGGATATATCCTCAAAACACAAAAATATTTTTAAAATCTTATTTTTACTAAAAAAATATCAATAAAATTCATTTTTTATATTTTTTAAATATGTTTACTTTTAAAATAATATTAAATATATTTTTTTAATAATAAATTAAAATAATACAACATATATGATAATTATTGGTTGAAATAAAACATAAAAAAAATATTTACTTATTTATTTCTTTAGTTTTTGCGGATACGTGGATATGCAGATACCTACACAAAATCCGTAATATAATCCTATTAGTATGCGGATCGGATCCATATTCGCAATTTTCTAATCGGATTCGAATAAACACCGCGGATGTGCAGATCAGATCCGATCCATGAACATCCTTACGAACGAACCTCTCCTCTATGATCTCTTTTATACTATGACTAATTCTCCCATGTGACCAACAAAAAAAAAAATCACAATAGTTAAATAATGATGTATAATATCAGTCAATCATAAACTGCCTATTAAATTATTATATATACAAAATATTAAATTTTAAATTAATATTATAATTATTACAGATTAAACAAAATATTTATAAAATATAAAAAAATACTTTTAATTATATAAATTTTTTTATTCATTTAAATATATGAATGTAAATATATATTCAATTTTATTTCTAATCATTTTTATTAAAGAAACAAAGAGAAAAAAAAATAATTCCTTCCGACTAAGGAATAAAAGGAGGAATTCGTCCAAAAAAAATTTGTGTCTAATTAACTAGTTAGTGAGATAATAACTTAGTCGTCAGCTCGTGCCGTAAGATATTGGGTTAAGTTCGATAACGACGACAACCTTCATATCAATATTTTNAATAATCAATTGTATATTATTATATCAGTAAAAGTAATAAATTTTGATGCTCATTATTACTTAAAAGACTATTTAAATACACCAATCTGATTTAATATTAAAATTAAATTTATAAAAATGTTAATTAATAAATGAGTTAATCGACAAATAAATCCTTGAGGATTTATATTTTGAACGGATTATTCCTTAAAAAAAATACTAATAAAATTCTTTAAAATAACAAAAGTGAACAAGTAAGCTCAAATTATGACTTTTTATCCTAATCAGAAGGGAAAATTTAAAGGTAGTATGTTTACATTTGCTATCTTGAAAGACTTTATTAATATTTTTTTTAGAGACTAATATGTTCGAAGTGTAAATTTTTAAAAATTTATTTGTCATTTTACTCTTTTTTAGAAAAAATGACAAATAGGTCTTTGACTTTTTAACCCATGGACATTTAAATCCTTGAAGATTTAAAAATATATTTAAGTCCTTAACCTTCTCAAAATCTAGACATATTGATCTCTGGGTCTAATTTGTCTCATTTTAAAAACTCTTTTACGTGTGCATCTGTATATCGACCCGATCAGTATAACAGAAGTCACGTTTGATTTTTTCGTTAGGTCTGACAAATTCAAGTGAACAGAATAATCGATTTGTCCAAATTTTAAAAATGTCAGGGACTTAAATATATTTTCGAATTCTCAAACTTAAATATTTGTGGTCTGAAAAATCAATGACCTATTTGTCTTTTTATCTAATTTTTAATACTTAGATGACATTTCTTATTATCTTAAACACGTACATGACTATTATGGCAGTTTAAAATTTTTTACATAGCTTAATTTTTGGTGTAATATCTCAAAATAGGGTATTTAAATAAAATCTTAGAATATAGAAATGTATTTTTTGCAGAGTATAAAAAATTATATATATTTCTCACAGATTGCAAAAAGTATTTTCATGTTTTTTTTAGCTTTTTACGAAACACATTAATATAATAGATTTACAGAATACATAATAACATCATATCTTCCCGCATCCTATAAGGTAGGGGTGTTATTGGTTCAGTTTGGTTTGGTTTTGAACCAAAAATCAACCGAACCGACATGTTCAGTTTTTACAAATATACAACAGTTCGATTTGTTATTTTTACAACAATTGAATCGAACCGAACCGAACCAATAACAATTTGGTTCGGTCGATTTTTTTTTGTTTTTAATTTCTAATGAGTAAAATATGAATCACAATAATTAGAAGTTCAAAATAGCCAATAAACTAAAATAATAAGAGTAAAACATTAAAATTGTTAGGGGTTGAAGATTTTTGTTGTTAAGTTAAAGATTAAAATGGTTAAAACATTAAAATGGATGCATATCTTCGATTCGATTTGATTCGATTCGATTTCTATCGAGCCAACTAAAAATTGAACCAAACCAATAGATTTTTTCAAAATAAAAAAACCAATTTTTTCAATTTTTAAATCGATTGTTGTAATTTTCAATTCAATTTACGGTAATTTTTTGTCCGATTCGATAACTTACACCTCTACTACAAGGAGTTGATGAGCAATAATAGCAGACAATAATGAACTTTTCTCGCCCGGTAAAAAATCATTGTCTCTATAATTAGGTAATAAATCACCTCTTCATCCCATATACCAGGAACATACCAAAATTTGTTTGACATAAATTTAATTTCCGTATTATGACATGGGTTCATTTTAGTTACTACATGAAAGAATCAGTCTTGTCCTATGTTAAGTTGTTTGATGTGATTAGAAAGTAGATAGTACTAACATTAATACATTATGCAACACAAAACAATAATTGCATAGCATTTCATCTTAGCTGGCTGGCTATCACGTTGTGACAGCTCACGCGCGTTAGGTGGAGTACTTGACTACTTGTCAAGTCTGCCACCAATCATGTTGCTTTCTTCTGCCATGTCATTCCCAATCACTTTACCACTCAAATCGTTAATAAATTGTTGTTTAAATATTGTGTAATTTATTTTTTATAATAAATTTTAATTTTTTAAAAATTATTACTTTTTTATATATTTTAAATTAAATATTCAATTTTTTTATAAATAACCATTATTTTTTAGACACCATAATTTTCATCTTAATAGTTATACTTCTTTACAACATAACAATTCTATTAGATAACTAACAGAAAATCTAATCAATAACAAATCAACAAATATTTTTAAATTATATTCTATACTCTTTAATTATTATTTATTAGTAACTATTTAATTTTTTTAAATACAAAATAAATAATTATTAATTCGATTTCAATGAATTATGATTGTGATTATAAGGAATATAACAAGTCATTTGACATTTATATATATGATGCCATTATTGGTGATGATAAGTAGCATTCAAGACAAGAGCATGACAAGGTAATGAGACTTGTAATCTGTCTCTTGCATCTTAAAGATAAAAAGGGCGTGAGGTACACGCGCGAACATGGCATTATGTTTTGCATGGATGAACCAAGAAAAAGATAGGTGGACGGTGGAGCCTTCATTCTTTGAGTTTCTATTTTCTATGGCACACTCACATGCCCCTCTTCGCCGAATCCATTTCTGTGTCACCATGTTTCTAACATATTACATAGGAATCCAAAGCCCCTTCAAATTAAATTTATCAACTTTTATATACATGCATCATATGCAAATGCATTTGCATATGCGTATATATCTACAGAAGTTTATTTTATTTTGATTATTTTATGACAAGAGGAGGAAAGTTTTAACTACGTAAACATGAAAATTCAGGTGAAGTCGATTTCATATGAAGTTGATATCTGCTGTTAGATAAAAATTTAGTCAAATCAATTAAATATATCAACTTCACGTGAAGTCGACTGCATCTGAATTTTCATCCTACATACAACAAAAACAATAATAATTAGTATACTATACTTTAGTATCCTCATCATCACACATGCTATTGGGATTTCTTCTTAAAACTTTGTGGCCGAATCTGTCAAAAACGTGGATTCAAATCTAAATATGAATAAACTAAAAAAGGTCATATATATTTTTATTTGTAAGAGTTATATCTTTATTCTTGCTTTCTGGCTTTTGTGCATTTAATTGATTTGTAACATGCAAGGGTGGTTGCAAATATAAAAGTAACATTAATCTTCCTTAGAAGAAAGATTATTTAAAATGTAATCACAAAGGTACAAATCGTAATTCAATATTTGATAAATAATTTATTTTATATTTGATAAATTAACAGGATTATATATTTATATTTTTGAAAAAAATATATATATACGATGATATTTTTAAAAATAAAAAAATAATATAACCTTATATATTAATGAATATATGTATTTTTTATTATATTTATATCTATTGAAACTATTTTAAATGTTAAAAGTAATTTAATGAAATATAATTTTTGTAATTTATTATTATTAAAAGTCACTTTCATTTCATTTTAATAAACATATAGTTATTATATATATTTTTTTAAAACCTATATTTAAAAACATAGCTAATTAAAACTACTTTTCAAGTGTAATGGGCTAATTATATGGAAGCATATTTTCTTGTTGGAAACTATTATAAAGCTACTAAAAATATCTTTTTTTTAAAAAGTTTACATGTGTTATGTTATTATTGGATATTTTTATTAAACTGGTTAATAATTTATTTTTTAATAAACCAGAACAAAATCGATTTATTATAGCAATAATAATAAACCTAATTGTTTGTATTATAATTATTAGACCTGATTTGATCCGATCAAATTACACAATCTAAATCAAATATCTTTAAATTTTTTGATAAAAAAATAAATATATTTCTAATTTTTTGTTTTGTGGATATTTAAATGTCTAAAAATTAAAAAATACAATCAAATCTCTAAAAAAAGTTTATTGTTATTGTTATTGTTATAAAAATTTGATTTTATTCTAATTTATTAAAAAATTTAAAATAACAGTTTTATCAATACGTTCTATAATAATACAAAATATAAATATCTTTACAAAAAAAATATTTTAAGAGTCTTTATAGGAACATCCTCTTTCTTGTTAGATGTAAATATTGATGGAATAATGAAGTTTGGATTTGACAATGTGGTAAGCAATAGTCACCGCATCCATCAAATATTTCAAGATAAAATTGAGGCCCAATGTGTACGTCAAAGAGAACATTAATCCTAATTGGATAGTTAATTATTAGATAGCCAAATCCCACTTATTGATGTGGCATAGACCTCATGATCCACTTTGACAAATACACTCTATCTAACTTCTCGATGGTGAAAGGAGGATATATTTTTCACCGTAAACACCAAAAGGTGACCTGCAATATTATCACTTAACCTTCCACCATATTTTTATTAACTGGTTGTTCTGAGGTTTATCTCTCTAAAATCATTGTGATTTGGACTGAGATTCAGATTATTTTGAGCGAGATGTTCCTTTGTTTCGTAATTTAAATTGAGGTGTAGATTACTTTAAATGAGATGTTTTTTATTTTTTTTTTAGTAAATAATATCGTCCACTACAAGAAAATAGAGTTATTTTGACACTTTATTTTTTAACACCATAATTAAATGTCAAAATTAATATATATTTTTGACAAATATCACAAATGTCAAATTTTCTATATTTTCTTGACGAAAAATTTGACCGTAGAAAATTACTTCTCAATTTTGACACTCATTTGTTTTCAATTTACTCTACTATTTTTTTTCTTCTTTGGCCTCTGTTAATTTTGACATCACACTACTCTCAGTTTAGGATTATACTACTCATTCTTTATCTTCAAAATCTCAATTTATTCTTTAGTTTCAAGATCACATCTCATTCTTTGTTAAAATTTTTTGTTGAGAATATTTTATAGTCAATAAGTGTCAAAATAAATAGTATTTTTGACAATTAATAAATATCACAGAAAATATGTTCTCAAAATTTTCTAACAAACTATTTTTGACAGCCAATATTTATCAAAATAAGATTTAAATTTTTTTCACAATCGCTTATATGTTAAAAATACTATTTTTGGCAAAACTTTTATTAACATATTTTCATAGTTAAAATAGTGTCAAAATTTGTTTTTTGACAAATTTTAATTTTCTTTTACACATTATAACCCTAAAAAATAATCTATATTGTTGTAGTGGTCCGAGCTTTTTGAAGAAGTACAAGAGACTCCAATATTTAAATTAGTAAAAATTCTAGACAAATTATTAATAGATTAAAAATAAATATATGAGATGGAGAGAATATTTATATAATTGAATAAGTGACTTAATGGTTACTCTTAATAACTTTTTTTTTCTTATTTTGGTGGGTAATTATTTTAAATTTTTTTTCTAGGGTTAATGAGATCTTATATTTAAATAGATTTTATTAGGTAGATAATAATTTTTGTGAATAGTAAACTCTAAAATTGACTCAATAAAATAAAAATACATACACTATATCTCCAAATTACCCACCTAGTAAATCTTAATATTAGGATAATTATTTGCACACCTAGTAAATTAAACATTCGATATATCTATTATTCACATTATTTAGTATTTTCATTATCTACCTATACTTTTCCTTAAATATAGGAATACAATTAAGATTTTGTATACTAAGTTAACTCTATAAAATCGGATACGTTGACAAAATAGATTTAGTCTTTGTATTTAAACTTTGTTGTTTTTAGACATGACTAATAAATTATGGACCAAAACATGAATACCAGTAATATTCACATTATTTATTTAAGAAAAAGTATAGATAGATAATGAAAATACTAAATAATGTAGATAATAGATATATTAGATGTTCAATTTATTAGGTGTGCAGATAATTATTCTAATATTAAGATTTAGGTGAATAATCTAAAAGTGTAGTGTATTTTTATTTTATTAAGCCAATTTTAGAGTCTATTTGTTTACATTGTTCATAAAAGTCATTATCTACCTAGCAACTAATCAATATTGCAATGATTTTATACAAAGAAAAGCAGTGGCGGATCCAGAAAATTTTGATAGTAGGGGGCGAAATATATATAACATGATAATAATCTTTATAATAAAAATATTACGTTTACATAAAAAATTAGCTATCAAATTATTTACTATAAATTTGTGTATAAATACATATATCATTTAACTTATTTTTAACGTATATTTTGTATTTTAAAATTTATTCTGTACAAGTGATTATTTTATGTATACGTAGTATAATTGTTGTTATAATTATATTTTTGTTATTGTAAAATATAATTAGGTTTCAAAATATCTAATTACAAATTAAAATACTAAAATAGTAATTTAAATAATAACATATCATTTAGAATTTAATTTTTTATATTTCATATTTTAAAACTTTGAGAATATAATTAAAATGTCTTTTTTTTGTATATATCGTTAAACAATCATTTAAAACTCAACTTTCATACAATTAGCTCTTGATGATATTATTCATAGTTGAAAAAGTTCATTTAATTAGTGTAGTTATTATGAAAAAAACTAAAGCTAATTTTAAAAGAAAAAATACAAATGGATAGATAATATTCTTTCGAGTCGATTTTTAAGAAAGAACATCAATCTTATTTAAATTTGAAACTTGATCATTATAATGGACATTTAATATGAAGTTCTTAAATTGGTTATTAAGTATCAAAAATTAAATAAAAAATTATTGTGTGGCCAAATTTAATAATTTAATGGGAACAAATAAATATTATTATTATATACTACTCAATAAATTTTCAAATTGTAGTGGGGGCGCTTGCTTCCACACCCTAAAGAGTGGATCCGTCCCTGAAGAAAAGTATAGGTACACAATGAAAATACTAAATAATATGAACAATTGATGATATATCAAATGTTCAATTTACTAGGTATGTTATTACTGACTAATTATTCTAATATTAAAATTTAGGTGAATAATTTAAAATGTAGTGTATTTTTATTTTATAAACTAATTTTAAAACTTATTATTTACATTATTCATAAAAACTATTGTTTATCTAACAAAATCCATTAATTACATATTGGAAACTTGAAATTACCAAGTCTTATCCATTTTAATATATACACGTTCAAAATTATTAATATATGTATTGATTATGGGAAGAAAAGGGAAAAAAAGGATGGATAAAGGGAAGGTAGAGGTTATGATGATTTGGAGAAAGATGATATAGATATATCTGTATGGATACAAGTATACAACAAAAATGAGAGAAGGCATAAACCGGAGTTTAGTGTATCTTCCACTGTCTTCGTCAAAAAGGCATGCTGAATTATTGGTTGTTATACAAATGAGTCAAAAACTTAAGCGTGGGATGTTTCTATATATATAAACACAATGCGCATTGCACGAATACTTGCTCCTTAGTGTTCTCGTTTTCACAAAATAATAATAATTAAATAAAATAAAAACAAAAATGCAACAGGTCCACAATATTTCAAGGTAGTGATAGCTGTTACTGATCAGTGTGAGAAAATAAAATTAATTTTAATGATTAAGCAATTAAAAAAATTAGAAAAACTATGAAACTTTTAAAAAGGATCACTTTTATTGTGTTAAATTAAAAATCAATTCTGATTATTTATAAGTTGGAAATAATAATGCAAGTTGATAAATATAAATATTACTGAAAGTACATTAATTATAAAATTTGATTATATTCAAAGATCAAAAGTTACTTATTTGATCAAAAGATTTTAATTTGAAGTTACCAACTTACAAATTATAGATATGTATGTTGATAATATCACCAGTTATTATATTTGTAATGTAATTTTTACGTTTTTTTTCTCTAACAGTGATATCAGAGTTTTAGGTTGAATTCTAGGTCAATTTATTGAAAGATGTCGTTTATAAAAATTGAGATTCAACTGTTCGATGACACACATCAACTTTAGAATGTGAAAAGTTCGTATAACAACAATGCTTACACAATAAAAAGTTAGATTAGCACATGATGACTCAAATGCTTTAGCAAATATTGTCAAAGGTAGTGAAGTTTCTAAAGCAATTATCAAAAAATAATTGAGGTAGAACTTGTGAAAAAAACAAAATTAATTTTGATGATTAAACAAAATGATTTTAGTTAGAAGAAGCATGAAACTTCAAGAAAAGATCACTTTCATTGTGATGCATCAGAAATTATTCCAGAGCTTACTTAGAATTGAATGATTGGACTTGTTTGTGAAGTCGAAGTGTTCAAGGAAGGTAGACACCGACTTGTCCTGCGTTAGGGAGCCACCGTCCGAGTTGTAAGTATTGAGAAATGGGGGGTGATACCTATAAGGACACTTCGATACATAAGTCAGCAAAGGGTTAAGCAGGATTTTAGCATTGGAACTTAGTTTTACTTGAGTGCTTCAGTGTATTTATAGATGGTGAGTCAATAATCATCGTTGAAGTAGTTCCACTTCTGATGGTTGATAACCGTTCCTTTATTTTAAAGTTATTGAGATATCTTTTTTAGAAGTGGGTGAAAAATTTTAGGAGGTAGTTACTTATTTGAATAAGTGTCATCTGCCAGCTCATGTCGAATCCGACTTCTTTTGGGGAGGTCAGGTAATGAGTAAAGGGCAATTCTTTGGATTGAGCCTTTTTAACTTGATTGGATTTGGCCATTGTCTACAAATTAAAAATAATGATGCAAATTGATAAACATAGATATTATTAAAAAGTGTATTAGTTATAAAGTTTAACCATATTGAAAGGTCTAAAATTGATAAACATAAATGATCAACTTACAACTTATAAATATTCAAGTTGATAATATTACAAGTTATCATATTTGCAATATAATTTTACTATCTGTGAATTAATATGATATATGGTTTGGGTAGTTTAATTTGGTATGATAGAAATAACAATGTAGTGAGTATTAGAGAAAAATTTAAGGTTTTCTTTTTTGTGTTGTGTGTCTCCATATTTATTTTATGAATAAAATCATTAGTCACTCTTTTAGTCAGAGAAGATTTATTTTATATTTTTGACGTCTTTTTTTTAAATTTGGATTGAGTATTTATATAATTATACTATTTAGTTTAATATGTTGAGTGTAATTGGAATTGGATTACAATTTTATATATCTATGTCAGAAATTTAGTTTGGGTAGAGTGGTTATCCATTTAAGATTTTTTAGAAGGGATTTGATTAAAGTAGAATAGTATCATTAATTATTATTTTGTATTTCGTTAGAGATTTAATTAGAGTAGAGTAATTATCTAATTTTATAACTTTGTTATATTACAATCTTTTAGTAAAATATTTAGTGTTTTTCTTATGTTAATTGTTAAATTTTAGGCTTCTGCTTGCACACGTTATCTTTTAACATTTGTGTTAGTCTGTCTATCAAAATTTGTGTTTTAACAAACAAAAATAAATATATTATTGTGTCTATATCTCTCTAATTAAACATAATCTTAGTGTTTAAAGTATTTGAATAGTATCTTTTAGATATAAAAATAAAACACAAATATGTAGTAAAATACACAATTTTTTTACTATATTTAATGATGATGTATAAGACACATTGCTATAAACCAAAGATTATATTTAGGACCCATTTGGATAGGCTCAAAAGTAATTTTTTTTAACTTTTAACTTATAAAAAGTTATAGTATTAATGTTTAGTGTAAATTTTAAAACTAAATTGTAGCTTTCTTTTTTAAAAAGTTATTTAAGTGTTTATAGAGAAGTTAAAAAGAATGATTTCTCTCATTATAATTTTTTTTATTATTGTTCTTTTAAAATAAGCATTTTCAAGATTAAAAGATTAAATACAAAATAATTTATTTGTAAACTATTTTTAATATAAATATTTATTATTTAAACTCTTTTTTTAAAAAGAATTTAATTAAGTTATTTACCCAAACTAAACCTTATTCATATGTTGTATTCAATTATTCATTGTAAAACTACTACCAACATTACTTTCCACCATCACTGCCATTAATTTTTTAACCTTAATCCAAATAATTATGAATTATCATCACAATCTCTAATCCAATAATCAAATCAATAATTTTTTATGTATAAAGTTTGAAATAGGGATTCAGAAAAAAAAAAACTTTAACAAAATATAAAAAGAATTATAGGAAAAAAACAATAATGTTACATGTACAAATCATTTTGACAACTAAATCCAACTAAGTTAGCCCAACTATAGTAAAAACTACTCTTAAAATGTAAAACTACTACCAACATTACTTTCCACCATCACTGCCATTAATTTTTTAACCTTAATCCAAATAATTATGAATTATCATCACAATCTCTAATCCAATAATCAAATCAATAATTTTTTATGTATAAAGTTTGAAATAGGGATTCAGAAAAAAAAAACTTTAACAAAATATAAAAAGAATTATAGGAAAAAAACAATAATGTTACATGTACAAATCATTTTGACAACTAAATCCAACTAAGTTAGCCCAACTATAGACCCATGTTTACAATTTAAAGAGTTTGCATTACATGTACAAATCTTTCTATATTTTTTGTAACACAAATTTTTGTTAGAGAGCACACAAATTTCAAAGCACAGCACACAAAAATTTGTAAATAACACAAACTTATCAATATAACACAAATTTTTGTACATAACACACGAATTTTTAAAATTAGCACACAAATTTTTGAAATACAGCACAAATTTTTGCAGCACAAAAATTTAAGTGCGTATTTTTTTATTGAGTTTTTTTACACATTTATTTTTTCTCTCTTTTTTTCATGGTATATAAACCAATCACCATTCATTGCAAGCCAATGTTATACTACAGGTTCTATTTTTCAAAACACACATACAAAAAGATACTCTTGACAAACTTATCGATGTAGTCATGTAGCACATAAATTGTTGCACATAGCACACATATTTTCGAAGCACAACAGACAAATTTTTGCTACATCAAAATTTATGTGTATATTGAGTTCTGTTAGACATTTATTTTTTCTCTCTTTCTTTTTTCATGTTGTGTAAACCGATCACCATTTATTACAAGCAAATGTTACATTACAGGTTCTATTTCCCAAAAAAAAAAACACACACACACAAAATGGTGTTGTTGACACTCTTTTTAAATATGTCATCATGACTCATGACTATTAATTCGAATGTGCAATTCCAGTATTTTTTTATGGTTAAGGTCTGCAAAGAGTGCGACACGACAATCTTTGAGTGCACCCAACATATTTTCTTTGTGGTCATGGAATGTTGTACTTAGATGCAAGAGGTCCAAATCAGTTTTAAATGCAATGACTCTTGAAAAGTTCAGTGATCACTTCGTCTTTCTTGCAGTTATCCGTCAATACTACAAATACCATACCACATTACATGTGAAAATCAAACAAAGTGAAACAACACACACTCCTTCATTTTCACAGCACACAAGTAATTGAAACTAATAGCTTAGTAGCTCACACTAATTTGGCAGATATCATTAAATAAATTTTGGTTTATCATAGTACACAAATTTTTAAACGTAGCACACATTTTTGTTCAGCTTATAACACACAAATTTGCACATATGGCACAAAAACAGAATCATAGAATAACACTAAATTTTCAAACAACTCAATTAAAGAAAATTAAGATCATTATAAATAACCATAATAAAATATATATATATATATACAATAGCACACAAATATCGAGTATAGAAAAACAACACAAGTAATCGAAATTAATAGTCTGGTAGTTCACACTAATTTGTCAAAAATCATTAAACAAATTTTGGTTTATTACAGTAAACAGATATTTAAGCATAACACACATTTTTATTCAACATAGTATACAAATTCAAAACTATAGCACACAAATATTGAGCATAGAAAAATAATATAAATGGCATTCATACCTTTTCAATTTTGCTCAATAAAAAAGATGCACTTTTTAATTTAGATGTGGGAGGGAGAATGGTATAGAATGCAGATATGGAGTGTATAGATGCTTTACGCAATTGTGGTGTTAGGAACAAAAATTGGACCGTCTGATTTTTTAGTACACAAATCGGACCCTCCGATTACCTTCACTAAAATTTAAATTTCATCTTCCACACTAATCGGACTGTCCGATTAGTAAGCTTAATTTTTTTTACAAAGAAATCGGATGGTCCGATTTCTTCATCCCTGTTTCAGAAAAAGCTGTTCCCACATCTATGTCTAGCATCCACATGTTCCACAATAATGCACAACACACACATGTTTCTCATATCCAAAAAATGAGTCGAAGAAGAAGCAACGGTGGTGGTGATGGTGGACGACAACGGTGGCAGCAGCACCAGCGACGACGGTGGTGGTGGTGACAGTGGACGACAATAGTGGTGGTGGTGGTGATGGTGATGGCGGAAGCGACAAGAAGAAGAAGAAGAAGGACGATGGTGGTGATGGTGGATGACAACGGTGGCAGCAACACCAGCGACGACGGTGGTGGTGGTGACAGTGGACGACAACAGTGGTGGTGGTGATGGTGATGGCGGAAGCGACAAGAAGAAGAAGAAGAAGAAGAAGGACGGTGGTGGTGATGGTGGACGACAACGGTGGCAGCAGCACCAGCGACGACGGTGGTGGTGGTGACAGTGGACGACAACAGTGGTGGTGGTGGTGGTGGTGATGGTGATAGCGGCAGCGACAATGATGATGTTGGAGAAGGAGAATAAGGAGAAGGAGGAGGGCGTGTGACTGAAGTTTAAATTTTTAATAACCAATAGCATTTTTGAAAAAAAAATACAAGAAGAGGTCAACGGGTGAAGGTAGATCTAGAGGCGAGGCGAGACAACGGAGGCGTAAGCACGAGCGACAGAGAAGAGAGGCAGGCCAAGGCAGATCTGGAGGTGGTACGACGACAGTGATGGCAGGTAGCGACGCATGAAACGACAAGTGAAGAAGGCAATGATGAATACAGATCTGGAGGCGAGGTGAGGGAGGTGTCGATGCAAGCGAAGGAGGAAGAGAGGCGGCCGAAGACACGACGGTGATGGTGACGACAATAATGTTGAGAAAGATATAGGGGTGGCGGCGGTGGAGGAAGAGAGAGAGAGAAGGCAGAAGAGAGGAGGAGAAAAGAGGTGAACAAAGGAGGGAGGCAGTGGTGACGCCGGTAATGGTGGCGGCGATAATGATAGAAGGAGAAGGCAGAGGTAGAAGGGAGGTAGGAATGTGGAATGAATTGCAGAAGAAGAGGAAGAGTTATGAAGATTAGAGTAAAAAGTAAAATTAAAATTTTAAAAAATAATTAGATTTGTGTCTTATAAATTGTGTTTAGTATAACAATTTAAAGGAGATACACTAAATACATATATTTTATATCTATTTATCTAAATTGAAGTGTTTGAATGTATTGTATTATCAAATGTACAGGGAATCAGCCTCTTTATAGAGGAATTACAGAAATAGAAATAACTAGAAAATAAGAAAGAAGGGGAAAATACTAGCCTAGAATAAAGGAAAGATTTCTAATCATAAAATCCCTAAAATTAAGCTAAACCCAAAAAGGAAAAGATTTATAATTAATTCTATTTACATAAAAGATTCATAAAAGGAATTAGGAATCTGATTTTGATTTGATTTAGTCAACACTCCCTCTCAAGCTAGCTTGGAGATATCATTCATTGACAGCTTGTTTATTATGCTATCAAAAGTCTTCTTGGGTAATCCTTTAGTTAGAACATCTGCTAATTGTTCCGTGGTTGGAACATATGAGATGCAAATCTGTCCCCTCTCAATCTTTTCCCTGATAAAATGCTTGTCAACTTCAACATGTTTAGTTCTAAACTCAGCTTCTACACTACTTCGTGCCACATCACTCTATTTTTTACTCCTCCAACTAACCAGGTGTTCGCCAACAAAAGTACAATACCCAGATGTTGACCTTCTATCCATGACATTCCCAGCCCAATCTGCATCTGTATAAGCTTCTACTTGAAGATGTCCATATTTTTTATAGAGTAACCCTTTCCCAGGTGACCCTTTCAAGTACCTTAGGATTCTAAAGACAGCATCCATGTGTTCTTGACCAGGTGAATGCATAAACTTGTTTACCATACTCACAGCAAAGGCTATATCTGGGCGTGTATGGGATAAATAGATTAGCCTCCTTACCAACCGCTGATATCTCCTCTTGTCCATTACATTTTCTGGTTCAGCTGGCTTCAATTTTAAGTTAGGCTCTATAGGTGTTTCAACAGCTTTACAACCAAGTAATCCCGTCTCTTTTAAAAGATCTAGGATGTACTTTCGTTGGTTCATAAAAATGCCTTCCTTAGACCTTGCAAATTCAATTCCAAGAAAGTATTTTAATGAGTCGAGTTCTTTGATTTCAAATGCTTTGGCAAGCTTCTCCTTTAAGTCTTTTAGCTCCAAAAATTCATCACCTGTCAGAATAATGTCATCTACATATACAATTAAGATGGCAATTTTATTAGCTGCTGAATGCTTATAGAAAAGTGTATGGTCAGCTTGGCTTTGAGTATAACCAAGTCCCTTCACCACCATTCCAAGTTGTTCAAACCAAGCTCTTGGGGATTGTTTCAATCCATAGAGAGATTTCTTTAGTTTGCACACTTTATTCCTCCCTAGTTCAGCTTCAAATCCAGGTGGAAGTTTCATGAACACCTCTTCCTCTAGTTCCCCATTCAGGAAAGCATTCTTTATATTCAATTGATGTAAAGGCCAATTGTAATTTGCAGCAAGAGATAAGAGAATTCGCACAGAACAGAGTTTGGTAACTACAGCAAAAGTCTCTCGATAGTCTACTCCATAGGTTTGTGTATATCCCCTAGCTACTAACCTAGCCTTATATCTCTCTATGCTTCCATCAGCATTGCACTTGATGGTAAAAACCCACCTGCAGCCAACCAATTTTGTATTCTGTGGTAGATCTACAATCTCCCAAGTTTCATTTTTCTTGAGTGTATGCCACTCTTCCATCACTGCTAATTTCCAGTTGGGATCATCTAGTGCTTCCTCTATGTTTCTAGGCTCAAACAGATTTGTAATTTTAGAAGTAAAAGCTCGATATTTTTGAGAGAGATTTTGGTAAGAGACATAATTGGAAATAGGATGGTTGGTGCTGGTTTTGAGTACCTTTTTGGTGCAGGTACTGGTTTCTTTCCTAAAGGCTATTGGCAAATTATTATTAGAAGTGACAATTTCAGATTTACCTGGAAGTTCCTGAAGTACTATAGTTGGGCCGTCTTTCGGGTTTTCAGATTGGGCTGGTACAGAGATGATGGGCTGGTCTCTAGTCTTCTTGGGATATTTCCGAACATAACACCGAAGCTCCTTTTCTTGTGGTATTTCTTTTCCTATTTGGATTCTAACTAATTCTGGCACAATTTCAGAATTGGTTTCCACATCTTGTTTTGCAATTGTTTCACAATTTACTTGATTAGTGAAAGTTGTATCCTCAATATGTAAGATAGGAGTGTGTAAAGGTTCATGCAAAAAATTTTCTTCCCTTAGACTCTCCCCCTGAAGAGAATTTTTTTGAGAAAAGGTTTCATGTTCCAAAAAAGTAACATCCATACTTACATGAAATTTCTTGGTGTGTGGATTGAAACATTTATAACCCTTTTGACTTGGTGAATAGCCAATAAAAATACATTTTTCTTCCCTTGGATCAAGTTTACTTCGATATGAAGGGGTGTGTAAAAACACAGTACAACCAAATACTTTTAAAGGTAAGTCAAAATGCAACCTACATGTTAAAAAATTCTTTTTGAAAGTATCCAACGGTGTGCAGTAATTTAACACACGTGTGGGCATTCGATTTATGAGATAGGCTGCTGTTAGAACAGCATCTCTCCGTAAATACTTTGGAACATTACCTTCAAACATAATGGCACGTGCTACTTCAAGAAGGTGTTTATTCTTCCTTTCAGCAATGCCATTTTGTTGGGGTGTATTGGGGCATGTAGATTGATGTTGAATGCCTTTCTTTTGAAGAAATTCACCAAGATTTTTATTAAAGTATTCAGTGTCATTATTACTTCTTAATATTAAAATTTTTGTGTCAAATTGTGTTCCTACCATTGTTGAAAAATATTGAAAAATTTTAGAAACCTCAGATTTTTTATGCATGAGATAGATCCAACATAATCGTGTGTGGTCATCGATAAAAGTTACAAACTATTTTTTTTCAAATTGAGTTGTTATTTTTGATGGACCCCATACACCACTATGAATCAAGTGGAAAGGTTTAGATGCATGATAAGGTTGAGAGTAATAAGGAGCTCTATGGATCTTTGAACGAATACAACTTTTACATTTAAGTAAGGAAGAATCAATATTTTTAAACAAACTTTGAAACAAATGTTTGAGATATGAAAAACTAGGGTGTCCTAGTCTATTGTGCCAGAGAATAATTTGGTCCTTTATAAGCATAGAACTTATACCACTAAATCCTTGAGCTATTTTATCCTCCGAAATATCCTCAAAGTGATAAAGCCCATCCATCATTTTAGCACTGCCAATCATCTTCCCTGAAATCCGGTCCTGAAAAATACCATGAGTGTCAAAGAATATCACAGCACAATTGGAATCCTTGCAGATTTTACTAATAGAGAGAAGATTACAAGAAAACTTTGGTACATGTAGGACATTTCTTAGGTCAATGTTTTTGGACAGTTTAATTGTACCTTTTTCAGCAATAGATGAAAAACTACCATCAGCAACTCTAATTTTTTCATTTTCAAAGTAAGGAGAATAAGTTTTAAATAAAGGGGAGAGGTTGGTCATATGGTCAAATGCACCTGAATCGACAATCCATAGTGCATTCAAGTTTGAGGTGCAGTTAAGGGACATAGAAGATTACTTGTTTCAGCTAAAGAACCACTAGGAGTACTAGACACAGAACTGGAATTTAATAGCCTTATGAGCTGCTCAACCTGTTCCTTATTCAATAATGATTTTTCAGCCTCATGAGTGGTTGGGGTAGAGCGTATTTTGGGACTAGGTTTGCTGCCTTTAAGATGTGCTGGTTTTCCATGAATCTTCTAGCAAGTTTCCCGGGTGTGACGAGGTTTATTGCAGTGGTCACACCAAAGATTGGAGGGGTGCTTCTGATTTGATGAACTTTTAAGTGCAGCAGGTGCCACTAAAAGTGCATTAGACTCTAAAGAGATCTGTTCAGTCTTGCCTTTTTCCATCATCACAGCTCTACGAGTTTTCTCTCTTCTAACTTCAGCAAATACTTCTCCAATTGAGGGTAGGATTGCTCTTCCAATAATTCTGCCACGAACTTCATCTAGCTCCACGTTGAGACCTGCAAGAAACTGGAATATCCTCCCTTCTTCCACTGTTTGTTGGTGGTGTTTGGCATCAACGGCTGAATTCCACTTGTAGTTATTGAAGTGGTCAAGATCCTGCCACACCCGCTTCAATGTGTAGAAATATTTGGTGACATTGTCACTCCCTTGTTGAATTTCTCTAGCTTTTAGAGTAAGTTCATAAATCTGGGATTTATTTCCAAGATCAGAGTACATCTCCTTGACACTATCCCACAATTCTTTGGCTGTGGTATAGTACATGTAATTACTGCTGATATCCTCCTCCATTGAGTTCACCAGCCATGTCATCACCATAGAATTTTCGGTATCCCACACATGATATTGTGAGTCAGTGATGTTAGGCTGGCTTCGCTCACCGGTGAGATATCCAATCTTCCCTCTTCCACGGATATACATCTGAACTGATTGAGACCATCTAAGGTAGTTTGACCCATTGAGTCGAAATGTGGTGATCTGAACTGAATGGGAGTCACCACTAACTAGTACCCGTTGCTCAAATTTTAAATATGATGGAGTAGAAGTGGTGTTCTCCTTCTGTTCAGGATTAATGACTGAGGAACTGTCAGCCATAGCTATAAATCAGAGGCACAGTGCAGAGATCCTGCTCTGATACCAAATTAAAGTGTTTGAATGTATTGTATTATCAAATGTACAGGGAATCAACCTCTTTATAGAGGAATTACAGAAATAGAAATAACTAGAAAATAGGAAATAAGGAAAAAATACTAACCTAGAATAAAGGAAAGATTTCTAATTATAAAATCCCTAAAATTAAGCTAAACCCAAAAAAAAAAATTTATAATTAATTCTATTTACATAAAAGATTCATAAAAGGAATTAGGAATCTGATTTTGATTTCATTTAGTCAACAATCTATAATTGTGTTCATTAAAATTTTGTGTTTAAACTTTACTATTGTATCCATATCTCTGGTGCACACGGACATGAACATTGACACTTTCCTTGAGAGTGAGGAAATTTAAGATCATGTATAAATATGTGGATTTGGAAAGTTAGCAACTCTTGTTTTTCCACTTCAAATTGTTTTTGGTTCTAAATAAAATATAACCAAATTTTAGACTTTAATCGTAACTGCTACATTGCAGCGAATTCAGATTAGAATTTTTTATTTTTGGTTCTTTGTAGTGATATTTTGTGACATTTAGCACATCTAATTATAAATAAGTGTGCTTGTGTGGCTGAATGAAATACAATTGTCACCAAGTCAAAAACCAAAATAAATTTGCCAAAATCAAATTTTACTCATGATTTGCATTTACATGGTAAATCCCACGTGAAAACCTATCAAAATTTTTACAGGCTAAGCTTTACAATTGCAGGAGAAATTAAATTCAGTGGCGAGTGGTGAATGTTAAATGCTAAGTTAACAAAAGAAAAAGAAAAAATGGCCTATTTTTTTTTTTTGTCAACATACTGAAAGTGCTTCCCTAAATCCAATTCTAAAACTAGTGCTACCTTTTACACCAGTCTTTCCTAAATCTGTATCTCCTCTCTGCATCATTGCAACAAATTCATTGTAGTCTATTCTGCCATCCTGAAAGAGCACAACATGAACACAACAAAATTGTAAGAGATGAAAGAATTCGAGTTTCAGTATTGCATAAGCATACATTAAGTTTGGCATCTAACTTGAAGTATGAAAGCCACATATGACCTAACACATTTCATGCGAATTCAAAATCAGGACAACAGAGGAAACAAGGTTTGGGATGTTGTTTTAAGGAGTACCTATAGTCCAAATCATCACTTAAAACAATGATAAAATATTCAATTCTAGGTTCAAGATGGATGGATATAAGAAAAGATAAGATTTTGTTAAGAAGTTCCCATAACTAGAATGATATATCTATTTATTCTAATGTCCACCGGTAGTTTATTTCGATTGGAAAAAAGTTCAGTGAAGTTCACTACCATGCATTGTTATCTATTTGCTTAATGCAAGAAAATGGATGAGGATTTATGAGATGCAAAGCTTGAGTTTATGAGTAGAATGTACTGACGTTATTCTGATCAGCTTCTCGGATGATTTCATCCAAGCTGACATCCTCCATGCCAAATTCTTCACAAGCTTGTTGAAGCTCATCTTGAGTGATGTAGCCACTTCCATCTTTATCAAAGTATGAGAAAGCTGTGACCAAATGTTCTTCTCTTTTGACTTTGTTTAAATGCATTGTTGCAGCTATGAATTCCCCATACTCAATTGTGCCACTGTTATCAACATCTGCCTGCAATCCAGAAACAAAATTCAGAAAAATGGTTAAATAATACAATACTAAAAACTAAACTCACTTAGAATGTTATCAATCCAAATATTCTGATAGGATAAGATGTTTGACCAACAAAGAAATTGATGAACTGTGAAGTAGTACTTACAGCTTGCATTAGATCGTAAATTTCTGATTCGCTGAGATTAGCACCAAACGTTCTCAGCCCAACCTTGAATTCTTCAAAAGTTATTTGACCACTGTTGTCCGTGTCTATCATCTTGAATATTTCTTTCAATCCTGAAATTTCTTCTTCAGAGAGATTCTCTGCAATAATCTACAGAGAATAACATGGAAAATGTTATACATGAGCACAATTTGACACTTCCATTTGTATTTTAAGGTACTGACAATTGAAATGTTCAACTGTGCAAATAAAATTCAATATTTAACAGTATTAACGGTTATTAATTTATCATTCTCACGGTCATAGGACAGAATTGTAAAAGAGGAAAAATGTAATTACTCTGAGAGCCATTTTCTTGAGCTTGTTCATTGCAGAAAACTGCTTCAGGCGACTCAAAACCGTAGAATCTAAAGGCTTGTCTGGAGCAACTCCATTTTCTTGAATCCAAGGGTGACCTGCACAAAATCGGAACATTCTTTATCATTCATAAGATGGTAGGAAAACCTCAATCAGTTAGTTCTCTTCTCACAAGTCAAGAGTGTGACAATACAAATATCTCTTCCAAAATCTTTGCATATATGAAAATCACATGTTAAATGTGGTACCTATGCGGGTCAAATGTTTTAGTGCCTAATTAGTAATAGCAGTTCCTGTTTCACTTGTAGTTGTCTCTCAATGGGATAAGAGGAAACTTACAAAGAACTTCATGAGCTGTAATCCGTTTTCTTGGATCTCTAACAAGCATGCCCCTCACCAAGTCTTTCGCACTTTCAGAGATACTCGACCAAGGATCAGAAGAGAAATCAAGATCACCATTCAAAACCTCGTGAAATATCTCTTGCTCTGATTCTGTTATGAAGGAATGAAGTGAAACCAAGTAAATACAAAATGAAGTAAATTGATAGGATCGTCAAGTACAAAGTATCTTAAGAACTCTTACCGCCCCAAAATGGAGGGAATCCACATAAGAGAATGTATAGCATCACACCAGCACTCCAAACATCTGCTTCTGGGCCATAATGCTTGCACAGAACTTCGGGTGCAATATAGTAAGGACTTCCTACCACATCGGTGAATTTGTCTCCTGTTAACAAAGTGTGTTAGTGATAATTGCAAATAACAAAAACGAGTAAAACAATGCAGAAGATTTTAGCAATGGCAAACACAGAACACAAACTAATTATATTTAGCATGCAATGCATCTAGATTCTAGATTAAGAAGAATTTCATTCTTCAGGAATGCTATGCCTGTTTCATGAATCACATATTATTACAACAAATATGATTCACATCATTAGTTAATAAGACACAAAATTATGAGCAATGCTACCAACAAAACTTATCATTTTTTTTGTCAACACTTGGCAAACTCTAAACACTAAAAACTAAATCTAAACTCTAAATTCTAATAGTATAAAAATAAGGTGTCGTTGGCCAAAGTGTTGGCTAATAATATTGATAAAAAGTGTTGGCCCTCTAATATTTCTCTAAAATGATTCCTGCACAAGGGAGTAAACTATAGCTATGTAATTCCTTGCAGCAAACACGAGCTAAATCATCAATAGTATGTGCAAACAGGCATTAGCCTAATCCAGAAAGACCTATTAATCTGTTATTCAGTCAGTGTGGCTTAACAATTTCACTTACAAAGGAAATTGTATTAGAACGGGAAAGCAAAATAACTAGAGATAATAAAAGCTATAAGGTTGTGTTTGGAATAGTTACCAAACACAGGCTAATAGAAGTAGAACAATGGGGAAGAGAACGGACACATTTGGAAATACCTGGTTTGAAAAAAGCAGACATTCCAAAATCTATTGCCTTGAGGATGGAATCTTCATGGACATCAAGAAAAAGGAAATTCTCTGGCTTAAGATCACGATGCATAACTCCAAGGGAGTGGCAAGCCTCCACAACACTGACAATAGTCCTGACAAGCTTTGCCGCCTTCTTTTCCGTGTAATGGCCCCTTTCCACAATCCTATCAAAGAGCTCACCCCCTGCACACAACTCCATGACAACATGAACCGCAATGGCATCCTCGTAAGCCCCTTTGATGGAGACCACATTGGGGCTTCCCGCCAAGTGATGCATTATCTGAATCTCCCTCCTCACATCATCCACATCATCATCTGTAAGCAACTTCACTTTTGCAATGGACTTGCATGCATACTTGATTCCAGTAGCCTTCTCTACACAAAGAAAAGTTGTTCCATATTGTCCATGCCCAAGCTCAGCTCCCAAATGAAAGTACTCTTTAATGTGGCCGGTTTGTCTCGGCAGAACCGAGTCTGCTCGAAGCCCTGCACTTGCAGACCTCTTAGTACTTTGAAGTTTTGCTTTTGGTGTCTCTTCTGGTCTAACTACTACTTGCCTAGATTGCTGCTTATCCTCCTCTTGTTTGTAATAGTGTTGATGATGAGCATCAATCGTGATGGGCTGTGGAGCATTTTGTTGAACAGGTTGTGTGCATGAAGGAGGTTCTAGGATTGCGGTTGTTGGATTAGACCACCAGAATGGGGTGGAAGCAACATAGGAGAAGGAGAATAGTCCTTCCTTGGAGTCTCTGGATCCAACACAATTGTTTCCCATTTCTGATAAGCATGTAAGAGAGCTAATTCTCTTTCAAGTATTGTGCAGTACAATGCTGAGAACAAGGAAAGAAGCAAGGTTTTTGAAGTGGAGAGAGAGAGAGGAAGGTTTCATTGGGCGACAGAGTCCAATGGAGCAAAATTGTGTGTGGAAGAGTCTCCATGAATATTTATTATTATTATTATTATTAGTAATATGTGTGTGAATATGGAAAAGGTCGTGTTTAACTGTTTATGAAATGAAATTGGCAAGAAAGAAGAGAAGAAGAGAAGAAGAGGGAGAGAGTGCGAGTTACCGGTATTTTCTGTTAAGGAATGCTTCAAAACGCGTGCACTTGATCCAACGGCATTCAAGAAGTTCAGGGAGCTGACGTGGACGCTGGAGATTTCATTAAAATAGTCGCACTGGTCATGCGTAATTTGTGACTTTTGTGAAGGAGGCTTGCTGTATCCCGCCAAGCCGCCGTCCCTCGCCTGTTACTCTTTATTTTCATTACTCTCTTATTTTATAGAAATTATTTTTAATATATAGAGATAGTATATTGGATGAATATTGACATTGGAAGTTTATTATAATATTGTAGAAATTATTCAACACATCTCACGTGTTACAATACATCTTCTATGTATTGGCTAGAATATTATCACCTGTTTAATATGTATTTATGTATTGACTTTTCACCTACAAAATCTACAATCTTATAATTACACTAAATAATTTTATTTTTAATAAAAACACCAATATTTTTTTTATATAAAAAAATTAGCCCTTATTTTATGCTATTTACTTATTCAAAAATAATGTGTATATCAAAATTTAGTTACTAAAGTAATTATTATGCATATACCTACATGTGTTATTTTATATAACTAATTTGAGAGTTTTAGCTTGATTATTTTTTATTGTATTGTCATTTGTTATGGACATAAATTAATATAATTTATATTTATATTTTTAAAAATTTATTTGTTAAAGATAATTTAATGTTTGTATTGGTTAAATTAGAACACACATACTAAAAATTACAGGACGAGAATTTCTCATTTAGGAGTAGGTAAGACTTTTATAGTTCTAATTTACTAACTTAATACTTCAATATTTTATTTAAAAAATTTTAACGCCAAGTCCTAATGAAATTGTCAAATCCGCATAAATGATTAGCGGTAAGGAGAAGAGATCATTATCTAAGACGATTTTTTTTTTCTTTCATACTTATTTTACAGACAACATATGTTAAGTGAAATTAGTTTAATTCCTTACTAGCTTTCTCCTACCTTCCCTATCTTTTAATTATTTATTCGCTACAACTTTGGTTCTTTCTCCAAGCATTACATACATGCTATTCCAACAAGGAAAGAAACACGTGCAAGAAGTTGTATTGTTTTAGGGTATTCTTCTATTGTCTGCTTCATAAACAAAGGTCATACCCTCACTTATGCGTATCTTAGCAACTTAACCTTGCATTTATTTTAATATTTTATAGTATGAGATACTTCATAGTTACTTGTAAAATAATTTATTAAATATTTAGTTTCTTCTAGTTACGCATTTATGTGCAAATGAGAAATGTCATCTGTGTGTCTCAGAATCTAGGATGTTTTAAACTTTTGTTTCTAAATTACAAAAGGTTAAACCACCAACCATAATGCTATTAATACCAGTGAGTTATGTCCTTCTAGAACCCTTTGTTTAGTTATAATTGGCCTACTTTGTTCCATCCCTAGCAGTCAGAAAGAGTGAACTTCGTGGAAGTATGTTTGAGAAGAGAAGTATTCAAATTCAAACCTACCCACCCGTGTATATATGAGTAAAGTACCAACTCGACTTCTGTCCATTTTTAAGAATAACAACGCGACCCCTTAAAATAAAATTGATCCACTTCGGTTTCTGTCACTTGATTCCGTCACACAGCGCGGTACCTGTGGATATTTTTCCGTCAACTCTGAACGGAAAATGCTGACGTGTCAGGTTTAGAAATGGACAGGAGTCTAATTGTCTCTAAATTTAAATTGGTTAGGGATTTATTTGTCCTTATAATTTTTTAAACAATATTTTTTTTAGATTATTTTTTTATTTATTATGTTAATATTCTTTTTTCAATAAAATTATTCAAATTTAAAAATATCATTTATTATGAAACTAAATAAATCATTCTCAAATATAATTTTTAAATACATAAATAATAACTATTAAAATTCAGTTAATACATTAATAATAATAACCCTATGATATACTATTAGTATTATGATCTAGATAATTTTTCATAATAAAGTGAAAACTAATAAAGACATTACTTGATATATAGTAAAATATTTTTGAGTAATAATAAATTTAATTTTTTATTTCTTTAAACTAAATTAATAATTCTATTTGATATCTTTATACTAAAATACACTATGAATAAACTATTAATACTAAATGAAATCATTAAAATATAATTAATATATGATGGAGAGCATTTATAAACTCAATAAATTTAAAGTATCAATAATATTATTAATCTATTAATAATACATATGATCATAAGGTTATAGATTGATAAAAATTTATCAATAAGAATAATATAGATTAATTAAAATTTTAAGTATATTAAAATTCAATTAAAGAGATAAAAAATAGAATTATTTCAATTAGTATTTATTTAT
>NC_029781.3:100412382-100433382 GCF_000817695.3 Arachis duranensis
TCATAGACTTATTATTATTAATATATTAACCGTATTTTAATATTTATTATTTATATATTTAAAAATTATTTATTTAGTTTCATAATAAATGATATTTTTAAATTTAAATAATTTATTAATTAGTTTGTACTTATTATACCATATATTTAAATTATTTATTAAAAAAATATTAATATAATAAATAAAAAAATAATCTAAAAAAATATTGTTTAAAAAATTATAAAGACAAATAAATCCCTAACCAATTTAAATTTAGAGACAATTAGACTCATGTCCATTTCTGAACCTGACACGTCAGCATTTTCCGTTCAGAGTTGACGGAAAAATACTCACAGGAACTGCGTTGTGTGACGGAATCAGGGAATAGGGACCGAAGTGGATCGATTTTATTTTGAGGGGTCGCGTTGTCATTCTTGAAAATGGACAGGGGCCAGGTTGATACTTCACTCGTGTATATATATTTTTATGGATAACTATTATTTAATGTCAAATAATATTATCTAATTTTTTTGGGATTTAATTATTCTGTTGGTATAGTTTTACGAAAATTTTAATTAGGTCTCTATACTTTTTTTCCTTTTAATTGAGTTCTTGCACCAAAATTTTCTTTTTAATTGGGTCCCCACACTTTTTTTTCTTTTATTTAGTTTCCTACACCAATTTTTTTTGTTGGATTCCAATAAAATTAAGTCAATTATTGTTAATAGGAACCTAATTAAAAAAAAATTAATGCAAAAGCTAATTAAAAATTTCGCAAAACTAAAGGACCAACAAAGTAATTAAACTTTTTTTGGTGACTAAATATCATAAAGCTGGACTATAGAAGTGTCACTCTACCCCAGTCTCATTCCTCTAAACTTTAGCTTGATCATTAACATTCAATTTGATCAATTAAAATATGTAATAATAAACTTGACAAATCCATATCGTAGGTTAAAATATTTAATTTAGTTGAAAACTTATGCATTCATTAGTGAACCGTTCAGCACCAGCAGATGCAAGTTGATATTAAAACAACCTCAATACTTGTCAACATGTTCTATTTTATTAAAGTGTATCTTGATCTTGATAAGCCGAACGAATGAGCCAACACGCTTTGTAATTTTGTATCATATATGTGGATATCGTTTCTAAAGTATGTATCTAGAAATGAAAATGAAAAAAAAAAATCACTAACTTAACAAGTGCTCTTGAAATATTCAATAGTTAAGCCATTAACAATCAGAATTAACTGAAAAAACTATATTCTAAAAAAAGGTATGATTACCCTGGGGAAATTGTGGTATAGGGGATAAGAGAAAAGATAGGTAGTTGTGCCGCACTAAATTAAAGCTAAGGCTGGGTTTGTCTTCTTGAAGAGGTATTTGTGCTTTTTAAAAGTACAAGTACTTTATTTTACGCTTGGTAAATTAAAAAGTTTAAATAGTTGTATTTTTAACTTTTAAAATTTAGGGATATTTTTGAAAGCACTTAAGAGAGAGTTTTTTAAAGTTGGTTGGTGCTTATCAAAATTAAAAAATATATAATATAATAAATATTTAAAATTATCATTATTAATTATTAATACTAGATTTTATTTATTTTCCCACACATATTTTTCGCCAATATATTGCTATTGAAATACTCATATATTTCTAATTTCTCAATCTAGCCTTCACAAATTATAAGAAAATATTCATATATTTTTTATTTTTCAACTTAATCTTCACAATTTCAACACAAATACATTTCTATCACGTATTAGGTATGAGCTTCTATCTATTTATATTATTTTTTTAGTGTTATTTTTGTATTTTTTAGTAGATGTTTATTTTTCTCTTCTTTAAAACGTGATGGAGATCTGATTTATGAAACCAATCATAAAATTTTTGTACTCCAACTTGATAAACATTAGTCAAAA
This sequence comes from Arachis duranensis, assembly GCF_000817695.3. Taxonomy (NCBI): domain Eukaryota; kingdom Viridiplantae; phylum Streptophyta; class Magnoliopsida; order Fabales; family Fabaceae; genus Arachis; species Arachis duranensis. The sequence continues at coordinate 100,414,283 of NC_029781.3, forward strand.
TTATTTGAGTATTGACTAATGATAACTCTATTTATATTAATATAGAGAATAAATCAAATAAATATTTAAATTATTAGTCTCTAAAGTTAAAAAAAAAAATTATTCTTTGTTATAAATATGTTTATTATATTTTTTTAATTTTTAAAAGCTATTTTACCAAGCACAATTGTAGTGCTTGTGCTTGTTAAAAATTATTTTTAATGTAATTTTATCAAAAATTGTCTTTTAAAAGATAACTTTCATAAGCTACTTTCGAAAAATAAAAACTTTACCAAACCAAACCTAATACAGAGAACGTGCATCTCTTTTGCAGATCAAAGCAATCGATTTCGACCTACCAAGAAGTTGAATCTTAGAAAGGCGCAAGTCCACTAACAGGTCAAGAGTCAAACCACTTCATCAAATTATCATTGGCACGTGCACAGCATTCATAATCCACTCGTTTTTAGGTGCCATGATTTAATCCAGGAATTCATTACTATACTAAATAGAACAGCTTTCACGTTATGACAATCCTAAGGTGTATTTTCTCATGTTTAACTAATGAAAAATTTTCAAAGAACAATAAGGGCTAGAGCTATTTGAATGCATCCACTAAGAACATGGTTGAAGAGTGAATTGCTTAGCCATTCGCATTGCCAGTAACCAATATTGAATGCGAAAAGAAGAAGCCTACCCGTCCTCTTGTTAGTATTTTTAATGGAAAGATACAGGATTTCAAAATCTAATACAGAATATATAATGTGTATATATATAATGTATCCAGAGCATTTCAATGCAAGGTGGAATGGCTTCACTCTAGTGTTTTAAACGTCTTTAGCCATTGCAGCAAAATCAGTTTCCGTCGATTCCTTATCCTTGGGTTTAGCGTGAGCTTCTTGCCCGTGATTATGCTCCTCAATAGGTATGCCTCGTCTATAAGATGAGGAAGATGACGACTCTCCATCAAATATGCCTGGAGTGTTAGCAAACACATCAAATAAACCGTTCTTCATTTCTTCAGCTGCTCCAAAGAAACGACTGAGACCCCCAAAGATGCTTCGTTCCATGTCTTCAATACCACCAAAGATGCTTCGTTCCATGTGTTCAATATCGCTTCGCAGCCCAGGGAAGTCAAACACACCACTGACACCACGGTCTGAAGAAGCAAACCGCCCCCCTCTTAGAATCTCGTCTGTGACATCCTCTTCGGTATATTCTTTGTTTGATTGCACCACTTCAACAGGCCTGACAAATTGGAAAGAAGAAGTGAGATAAAAATTAACCAGCCAGGTTGTCAAGAGTTGTCAAAAGTTGTCAAGAGTCAGTAACAAGAACCTAATGCCAGAAAATACCAATCAATCTATGAAGCATGAAATTGTGAAATGCTGTTCATAAAACAATTCAATGTAAATGGAACAACTCTAGAAGCTTGTGCAGAACTAAATGATCAAAAACTAAGTTTGATCTATACTCTATTGGTAAGCACTGTCCATGCTTCAAGGGTAAACTCTCTGGAGCCACTAGACCAAAGGTGAACCAAATTAGCACAGCTTTATAATTCATGTTCTGTATCATCAAATATCATCCATCGATGGGTGTATAGTAACAAGGCCAAATGTGGTTCTCGTGCTTGAAATGAATCACTTTAGATGCTGTCATGCCAAACAACATCCACAGGGTAGTAGGCGTCAACAACTTCATCTATATAGACCAAGTTTGAGAGAAGGCTCTTCACAAGTTCAATTTTCTGCTGGACCACCAAGTCATGAAACAAAGCCCAAATATAAGATTCACATAAATACTAATTTTCCCAAGAGGAAGATGCAAACCACGACTCGAGAAATTTTGCGAGTCACTTAGGTGATTTGAATTGTGAAGGACTGAATCAACTTGGATCACACAATTCAAGCTTCCAAATATGAGATTCGATAACCATACTGCAGATTATATCTTAGAAAGATAATGTTAAAAAAAAAAGACTTTTTAAAGGTAATCCTAACCGTGCTTACTGTAGTTTATCCACTTCTGAAACATTCATAACAGTGTACTATAACACAGAATGTTGTGTCAGATAGCTGTCTAGCCCCAAGGGCAGATATTTGAAAAGAAAAAAGATTGAGACAATGGATGATGCATAACAAAGGACTACTTATAAGTTTTTATAATGCACATTCTTGCTGTAATGTGATCATTAACACGTATCAGCAAGAAAAGGAAGGAATCCAATATACAAGCCTAGTTGCAAGAAAACTCACGCCCTCAAATACATAGCCCCTTTTGAATTCTGCTAGGGTAGAGCTTAAGTTTTTCTGATTGCAATTTTATCAATTTTCATCAAACTGAGACAACTATATATCTAAACAAATTTTTTCTCTCAACTATTTTGAATTCCAAATATTAATTTCAAGGGTAAAGTATACTTTTTGTCCCTAAAGTTTGACAAAAGTTTCAAAAATACCCCTAAATTTTATTTTGTTTTAATTTTGTCCCAGAAGTTTTTGATTTGCATCAAATATACCCATGAATTCAACAATAATTTCATAATAACAACCCCTCAACACAAGTAAATTAAACATAATTTTCACGCATTATTGTTAGATTAGTCTTAAATTTTTTGAAAATTTAGCCGTCAAGGGTATATTTGATGCAAATCAAAAACATCAGGAACAAAATTGAAACAAAATAAAACTTAGAATATTTTTAAAATTTTTGTCAAATTTCAGGGACAAAAAGTATACTTTATCCTAATTTCAAAACATTCATGAAATTAGCAAATAGAACGGGAAAAGAAATACAGGAAGTGTATCCTAACTCCTGAGAATAAAATGCAACTAACTTGACAATATTCATAGCAATAGCATATAACCTGCAGCAGTACCTGTTTAATACCTAATCAATTCATAAATCATAGAGCAATGACACCTACTTAAAGTAGCTCCAAATGAATCTATCTACACCAAGATTTCAGCTCTTACACCATTTCTTTTCAACAAGAAATAACAATAATAAACAGAAAACGCAAACCTAAATAGAGGCAAGCTAGGAGCTAAATTAGGATAACAAGAGATCGAAAAGGGGTAAAATCGCTTACTTTCCGACGCAATCCCTGAAAAGCTCTTCGGTTTTCTCGCACTTTTTGATGAACTTTCCCGGCTCGACCTCTTCAGTTTTGCACTGCGATCTCACGATTCTACGGGTGGAGCATTGCTCGCCAACGGCCACGGAACTGCTGCTGTTGGCGTTTACGTTGCCATTATCGCCGTCGTCGTCGTCCCTCCAGACCCATCCCATTTTTCTCTGTCGAACAGCTTCAGATTACAGATAGAATGAGAAGGTTCGTCGCGTCTCTGGTTAGTGGCACTGTGTTGAAGACCGGGTTCACGGCTTTTATTAGTGTGTCGTTTGGGCGGTTTCTTTCTCTGCAAGCACATGTGTCCACGTGTATTCTAGTTCTGGAAGCTGCCATAGCTTAGGCCTTAGGCCTTAGTGGGTTGTATTTTTTTTTCCCGCAAAATTGAAAGAAAATAAAGAGGCCAATGTTATGAAAAGTTTTCAAATGTTATGTTAGCCCTTAGCTGCACATAGGGTGTATCATGCGATTTTTCGTCCATTTTGAGTTAAAAATTTATTTAAATTTAAATATAAATTTTATTTGTGATATAATTTGGATTAGATGGTTTTTTTTTTAAATTCGATTCAATCCAATCTAATTTTAAGTGATTTAGATTAAATAAAATTTGCAGTTTTATAAATTAAAAAAATTAAATACATATAACATATCTCAACATTAAATTTTAAATAATCAACAATAATATAACAAGTCTTAATAATATTTTAAAAATCAATGATAACATAACAATAGAAATAAAATTATAAGTTAGTTAAAATAAATAAATAAATAAATAATATTTTGAATATAAAATATTTATTAAATAATAATAATACATGAATAATATAAAAAATATATAAAAAGTTGAACATGTTATAAATATAATTGTAAATATAATAATATTAGAACACATTGTGCGGTTTAAATTGGATTGGATCGGTTATGAAAAGTATATATAAAATCCGATCCGATTCAACAGTTTGCAAATAATAGAATCTAATCAAATTCAAATTAGTGCAGTTTTAATCGATTTTTTGTTTGAATTGGATTGGATGAGTGATTTAATTTGGATCGGTTTTGATTTGAACACCCTAGCTCCACAATTCTTTATAAATAATACTATACATCTAAGTCTTTTTATTAATTTAGTTTAACTAAATTGGTCTAACATAATAAAAATCAATTATGACGACTAATACTATTTTAAATCTTATTATTTAATTTAGTTAGACTTTATTCATAAAAAGACTTAGATATATAGCATTACTCGTTTTTTATATACTTTTTAAATTTGGTATTAAAAATAGGATTTAACTAAGACACATGATAAATTTACTATTAGTAAAAAAAATTTTAAATATTTTTATTAATAAATACAAAATAAATACATTAAAAACTTATATTTTTTATATTTTTAACAAAAACTTTATTAGTTTATAAACTTATCATATAACTTCAAAATACAAAATAGATAAATTCTTAAAAATAATAAATAAGAAATAAGATCAACTTATTTCTTATATTTGTTTCGAAGTGTTTATCCAAATTGTTTGTAGAAATTGGATCTGAGTTGATAGAGGTTCAAACTCTTAAAGGTTAAAATGTTCATCTGATGAGCAAATATTTTGTGAGTCAGAAGATTACCTTCTCTTTTTGGTAGAGCAGCAGAGTTCTTATTTCAGAATTCAGATGCACTTCGTTATTTTAAAGTTTAAACAATAAAATTATATTTTTATTTTAAAAACATTAACAGAGTTATATTGTCCTTCATAAAATAAATGCCGAGATATAATTTTTTTTATTAGTTAGAACTTTATTCAGAGTATTCCATAAGATTCAGGGATGATGAGGATTACATTTATTACATTATTAGAGTAAGTTTTATTTTTGTTCAAAATTGAGAGAAATATTATTGTTGTTTTCAGTGGTTTTATTAATCCTATTTGTGGTTTTGAAGATTTTAGAAGTGATGTTAAAAATGGTTAACAGAAATAATGACATACACAATAAATATCATATATGGTAAATTCTATTGATATAACCAATATAAATATTTTTTAAAAAATAGTTAAGAAGTAAAAAGGACAATAAAAGGAATAATTGTTTGGGTAATTAACCAGCAACCCAGCAATTATACAGGCGCCGGTTTAAAAACCTAAACACCAAACACTTTCAATACTTATTTATTTTCTTTTCCTCTGCCACTGCATTTTTCCACAAAAAAAAAAAATAATAATCTATGAATCTAGTTGTGTTGTATATTTGGTTACCTTGAAACTTCAGCTATTCTCTTAGCTTGTTCTCTATATCATTTCCTACTTCCTTGTACACAGGTCAATGCAAGTAGGAATTGTTAAAAAAAAACAATCCTTATTTATACTCAATTGTATCACATTATGCCGAATGTGTTGTAAGAATGAAGAAATAGACACACACCTGCTCAAGGATTGTCCCTGGGCTCAGCTTTTCTGATTAAAATGTTGCAAATGTCTTAATTAGTCACCAAAAGTTCTGATTAAAAAATGGTTACAGATGCATGTTGCTCCCTTTAATGCAAAATGCTCTATTAGTATAATTGTGTGATAAGGGAGATAATGACACAGCTTAAGTTCCGAGTTAAAGCACTACACTATGGACTTCACATATTAAAGCTCTAACCATAGAAGCACCAAGCTCACATGATTCATGATTCATGAGAAGTTACAACAGTGTAATCCCCTTGGATTTTGGGGACGTATAGCCAATCAAGATTGAATTGACTAAGGTGGAGATAGCGTCACCAATTTTCTATCATAGCAGAAGGTTAAAAAAACACGTATTAAAAATAAATAAAAAATGGAATGATCCCCCTTCCATATGATCTCTTTCTATGTGAAACAAGCACCGTGCCTCTAGAAACTACACAACCCAAAACATTCCATGATTTCTATAACAATACAACTAAATGAACACTTTACAGGACCAAACAATGAAAGTTTTCAGCCTAGGAACTTGCAGCAGCATGGCATAAATTTATCTTCACTTTGTGAAACAGAGAAGGAAGCAAAAGCAAATAACCAGCATATGCCATTTACATGATGTAATAAGCCAGTATTCTCACTAATGTACAGCATTTTTAGTCATACCACCAGATAGATAACAACAAAATCATTAGCAATTCATCCATGAGAGTTAAAACTTCTCCTATAAAATCCTCTTCTGTAATTTCCTTCTCATTCATAGAATTGGAAAATTGTCATAGAACAGCTAAATCAATAAGTAATTAGATGGTGATGCTATAACATGTAAATTTCTAACCCTAACGATGAATGTTAAGCATGTCCTTAGCCTCAGTTTGTTCCTCCAAGAGACCCTCACTGGCATACTTACTGAGAAGCTCCATCTTCTTCTTCTCCAGAACCATCTTCTCGATCTCCTTCTCATCCGGCAGCGGCACGTGCACCACGAATTCCCTCTCCTTCCTCACCTCCTCCAGCCGCATCCACTCCTCCGCCGCCTCGCGCCGCATCTTCTCCTCCGCAGGCCCCTCGAGACGCTCCAGCACGCCGTCCTCGTCATCCCTGTAACCGTAGTAGCTGGCATCGATTCTCTTGTAGATGTCGTACCGAGTGCGCCGCTTGCGAAGCTCAGGAGGCTTCTCGAAGAGCTCGCGGACGCCTGGGAGCTTCTTGGCGGCGCCGAAGTAGCGGTAGCCAGGGCCGCGGCCGCCGGGATTAGGGACGTCGACAATGTTGCCTTCAAGGTCAGTCATCTTGGCAGAGTGGCGAGCATAGTTAGGGCCGCCGAGCTCGACGATGCGACGCTCCCAGTGAGACTTCTCGCGTATGAGTTTGTTGATCTCGTCGTTGAGGTCGCGAAGGCGATGCTCGCCGAGGCCTTCGTTCTGGATCTCGGCGACCTTGCGGCCGATCTCGCGCATGATCTGCTGGCGCCACTTGTCGGCTTCTGAGAGGTCGCGGCATTCAGAGGCCAGGAAGGGACGGCGCTCCTTGGGCTTCTTCTTCTCCTCTGCCTTGAGGGCGATGAACCTGTTCAGCATAGACTGCGCCTTCTCTTCATTACGAGCCATCTTCTTCTTCCTCCTCCTTCTTTCTTCTTCTTCCCCCTTTGGCTTTCTGTGTTTCTTCTCTTCTCTGCAATACAATCGATCGGTATAGAATAGGGTTTCGGCACAAAGCAATTAGGGTTTAAAAATCAATTATCCTTTTCTTTTTGGTAGAGTTACCTTATTATCCTTTGAAAGTTGAAACTTGAAACACTTGTGCTCTTATATATCGGTAATGTAAATGAGACGTTAATTATAAATATTATATTTTTTTTAAAAAATACATATACATATAAATAAAATATAATATTTATTTTATTCATAATTATGTGAAAACAATGAAAATCGCCTACTAAGTTCTTTTATTTATGTTTAAATGTGCAACATTTAATTAAGCAGAGTTTTTTGGCAGGGCCTTCGAATATTACTGTCACCCAAACATTTGGATTGGGTGCATCCAAATGTATTTTAAATATAAATTAAGCAACATAAAAAGAACAATTTAATATTACTTATCACATATATGACAGACAATACTAGTCCTAGTAATCTTTTGTCTCGAGCGGAATTCACACACTACCTTATGATGATGAATACACATAGCAAGTAAAAGAAAATAAAGTAATTCCCTAATGCAAGAAACAACAATATCGATGTTTCTTCTTCCTGCTTGGCTTTTTTGTATCATCTGAAGCCAACAAATCTTGGAATGTAGCTGTGTTTAATTGCTTGTTATCAAGTGTTGTATGGTTCAGCATTTCCCTGTCTTTCAAAGAATACCAATCAACGTGGCTTGCTTCAATTACTGATCTTGAAAGATTCTGCTCCGGTGAAGGTGAAGCTGGAACTACTTTATTATAGTTTACTTCTTTTAAGATAGCATTTGCTCCTGTGTGCCTTAAGCATCAAAAGAAACTAAAGCCATCAGTTATAATTATACATATAATCCATGATTAACAACTTGGCTATACACACAAAATCACCTTGAGTTTGGGATTTCAGAGTTATTCACAGGTTCTTCTTGTGAAGTTTCCCCCTGGATGTTGCTGTTTGGTACTTGGATAGCCTCGGTTTCTGGATTTTGTTTTGCAGAATTTGAATCAACTGTGCCTCCTTTTTCAATAGCAAAGGTAGCAGAGGGCAAGAGGGAATGAAATTGAAAACCATGTTCTCTAACCACAGAAATAGCCTTCTCTAATGTTTCTAGAGCCTGTCTTACTTCTGAACTGATATATACATTCCTCTTGCCATGATCTTTCTTGTTATCCTCCTCCTCCTCCTCAATTTGTACTATCTCTTTATTATCTGCTTCTACAATCTCTTTGCTATCTACCTCTACAATCTCATCGGAATTGAAATTATTTCTATGTTGATCAGCTCTATCCGGACAGCGTATATCTTCTCCGCCGTCGTGCTTACTTTGTATAAGATCATCAGCAGAATGAAAGCTTGTAACTTGGGTAAGATCCTCCCCTTCCATTGTATTTGGTCCACTATTGCTGCTATAAAGAGCTTGATGAACTCTGACATACAATGGTTCCTCCAAGACCTTGCTAAGTTCATCATTTTTCATCATTGAAGCCACAGCCTATAACAATATTACAAGTTAACAGTGCTATGCATAAAGATTAAATCAGCTGAATCCAGTCTTCTAACTAAAGAACTTAAAATATGATTGTATGATGAGTTGATGTCATTCTTAGTTAGATGCCTCAAAATCAAAAGTGATGGAATGCCTAAGAAAGAAAAAAGTATATATAAGGAGAAAAAAGAGGGAAAAAAAATCCACAACCTTTTGATAAAGTCTGAAACCACTGCCGACGAGCTGCCTCGAAATGAAGTTTATGAGGGAAGGAGGTACAAAATCCAGCTTTATATCCAGGTTTGCTATTGTCCTACAAAAATTTAGAAAGAACAAAACATATCTGATCACATAAACAACAACCAAAATGCAAAACCAAGGATTGAACACTCATGAGAACCAATGAAAATGCATTTGTGCAGTTTAGCAAAGTTCTTTACTAAAATTTATGAACACAATTACCTGCTTCACAATGCTTCATAGAGAAAGAAACCTTAAGCATATGGAATGCAGGTACAAAGAAAAAATTTCCAAGTTTTTTGCTTCCTCTATTGGAGTAACTTCTTAAGTACTGACTAAAAACTCACCGAAAGTAACTTCTTTCTGGTGTCACCTTCTGCAAAGCGAAGCCTCCAACTACATCAATTCTCACAGCATCCTTGGCATCAGGAATTACATCACTGTTGAAGCCAGTGAAGCTTTTTGAGTCAGAAACCTGAAAGCAAATTAAGCAATAAGCATTAAGCATAAATTTCTTGAAACTTGGATCTACATTGGAAATAACTTCCTTAAATAAAAGACAAGAAGAAGAAACAAAGAAATAAGGGTCTAGGCGCATACCGAATTCAAAAGAACAACTACTAAGTCATCTTGATAGTACTCAAACAGATAATAGTGCACTATAGCCTCCCTTGTCGACAGCGGCCATGAAAGCTTCATCCTTTCTTCCAAAATTTAGAGCAATGTAAGAATGACATAAAGCATTTTCTTTTGTCTTCTTTTCTCTATTTTAGGAAAATCAAAAGAAATTTATTGCTGCAAGGACAAACCTGACTAGTGATATTTGTTCCCCAATCTGGATCTTCTGCAAACATTCGGCCGCAGTAATTTTAAAGGTTGGAACAATAATATGAGGCCACCTGAGAAATAGAAATTGTGAATAGGATATCAGCTAAAAAGTATGACTCAGATTTTCATAGTGATACATTACTTAGAATCAAAATAATTTCTGTGGTGTACAGAAACATCCAAGGGCCATTTTTCTGAAAAATAGTGATACCTTATACAGAAATTCATGATTCTAAAGCACATATTGTACCATGATTCTTACCATTTGTTGTAAAGAGGTGTCTCCCATGAAAGGCATAAACCTGTAACAAAGAAAAGAATTCATCAACGTTGAAAAAATCACAATGCTAAGAACTTTGGTTGTTCTTATGGAACTCACAAACATCAACAGGCCCATCTACATAGCCTTCAGCTAGCAATGAATGAAACGGAGTTCCCTCCGGCCCTTCGCGATACATAACACGGAACTCTTCATTATCCTGTTTTATCTGTTTCAAGAAGTAAAATTATAACAATGCAAATTACTGATTTCAAGTTCTAGATCTAAAAGAATGGACAATAAAAGTATAGCATAGTTGTAGTGTAGATAGCATACTTTCCAATCAGTGCGTGATGGTGTACTTGTACTAGACCCCTCACTATATTCAGAAACACTCCTCAACATATCAAGAAAGTTAGATACCTCTGCTGTCTTGGTCTCTACTAAATTATCTCTATCTCCTGCAACAACCAAATATAGGAATAAATCATAATTAGCAAAACAAAATAATACTAATAAACATTCAATCATTACAAAGCAAATAGGGCTAGGGAATGCTCTTAGTACCTTGTTGTTTTGAAGAATGCAAGAGTTGAGTCTGAACAAGGTTTTTGAGCATGTGATAATTTGTCAGATGAGGTGAGGCAAGAGTGTTGTCCAGCCTCTCCCTATACTCCACAATCTCTCTTTTCTTCTCCATCTTCTTTGCATCTCCAAAGGGGAAAAAAAAACACAACAAAGTCCTTTTTACTCAAAAAGCCATTTGATAACAACCGCCACAACTTTTCAATTTTGTTACTGTGGTTTCTGAATATTCTCCAACATCACAGGAATCACTGTCGGTAACATATCAACCAACACATATAAAAATAGCATTTGTTGCACAAAATGGGTGGGTGCAAAAAGGTTTCTTTCACCCCATTATCATAAACGGAGTTATTAGTACTCCAAAGTAACAATTGAAACTCTGGAACTAGACCTGCATAATAAATGAAACTGGCCAACACACCTACTCACCCATGAAATACAGCTAGCAGAATTTAATGAAACCACCACGTGAGTAAAACCAATCTCACATAATTTTCATGATAAGCTCAATTCACATAGTCAAGTACTAATAATAGTATCCAGGTAGTAAATTTTGATCAAAATTTAATATTGCACCTACATGAAACTTTGCTCAGTTTGGCTTTGAATGACAGAAAAAGAACTGGAATTTGCAGAAGCTGAATCAATGAAAGAATTAATGATTTGGTGATATGATAATTAGAAGAATATATAGAGGATATTTTCTTTATACTGGAGGGCAACAAGCTAACAAGAACTGCACGGAATAGTAGAATCCCGTAACTCCCAACCAACTCTAATTATTATGCAGACTGCTAAGCATTAGCTCCTTAATTACCCACTTTTAAGGCTTTAACTAAAGATGTATATTTACATGAGTTTGATTTTGAAAGTAAACAATCAACCTGTCTTCGTTCATTTTCACAAAAGTCAAAGCTATTTTTATTAAAAAAAATATATATTTTTTGGCCTTCAAATTTTTTATTTTGAGACAATATGATTAAAAAATCTGTTAAATAGTAATAGAAATTAGTTTGGTGAAATTTTATTTGTATGTTGTAGAAATTTTAAATTCTTATAAATTATTAATAAGTTTATTTTTGAACATTTTTTTATTTGTGGTAATTAAGTGGAGAAAGACCATTGTTAAAAATGATATCATAAAAAAAATAATTGTAATACGAAAAATTTAAAAAAAAATAGCATCGAATAAAAAACAAAAGAAAAAACATTAATATTAATAAACGACATAACAATAATGATAAAGTATAATTGCATAATAAAAATAGTAAAGGTAGAAGTGATAAGGATAAAAATGAAGAAGGTGGTGGTAACAGTCATCATAGTTGATCATATTGTTGAAAAGAACATTGTATAAATTTAAACCCCTCTCCCTCAAAATACAAATAAAACCCCAGAGATGAATTATATTGTTCCAAAATAAAAAAGTTGAGTCAAAGTGTCTATTTTTTTCGGACAGAAATTACCTTGTCTTTCATAAAAACAGACCGAAATCAAATTGAGTCTTTACTCTAATTTTGATGTACTTATAGAGTTTATATAAATCATATCTTTTTTTTAAATGACTATTTATACAATTAATATAAAATATAGTTATTTTTGTTAATATGACAATGAGTTTGTTTGGGTGAACATCTAAAAAAAGATTTATTTTTGAGTTTTTTTTAAAGATCTTATAAAAAATAAAAAATTTTATGTTTGATTATTTTATACAAAAATATCTTTTTATCTATCAATTATGTTTGGGTATAATAATATAAAAATATTTTTTTGTTTATTATGCAAAAAAATTTCTTTTTTTAAGAAAAAAATCTTTTAAAAAATATAAATTGTAGCTTCTTTATAGCATATACTTTTTAAGATACAAAATGAAATTCTAATTTTAATGTTATTTATTATGTGAAGATAAGACAAGGTGTCGTTTTTTATATTAATATATTTCCCAGGATTTGTTAACTTCAATTAGTTGGTGAAAACAAAATTTGGATTTATATTGTATAATTTATAAACTTAGTCAAGCTTCTCCGCTGCTAGTTGCTACCATAATATCAGGATTGGGATAAAAATAAAAGAGAAAAGAAATGTTACTAGTTTTTTAGAGAAACAAAAAAAAAAACAAAATAAAAATGTTTTTTTGAATAAAAATATAGAAATTTCGTACAAATAAAAGAACAAAAAAATGAGTTGATAAGAAAAAAGAAAAATAAAAATAAAAAAGAAAGAAGAAAAAAAAAGAAAAAGTTGCACTAAAGAGGATAAAGATGGAAAACGTTTATTTTTTTAATCTTATTTTTTAGATTTATTTTAGATACTTAGTTGAAAATTTTGTTGAACAATAATTTGTTTATCTAGTATTATTTCATATATATTGATATACATACTTTTTAATTAGATTTAATTTATATCATTTTCTTTATTAGAGAGTAAATTATCTCATTATGTTTCTCATGATAAGTCTATTATGTATATTTTTAATAATATAATTTATTATTATTAAAGTTCATACAATAATAAGATTTTGAAACATACATTAAATACAATTTTAAGATTATGCAAATAATTTTTAAATTTGTTTATACTTCCNNATATAAAGTATAAATTAATAATAATTATACTCTTATTTTACATTTTATAATTCTTCCCACTTTTTGAAGATTTTTTCCTGCAAGAATTTATTTCAAGTGTTAAGTATTTGTATAATTACATCTATCAACAATACTATATTACAGAAAATAATTTACTTTTCAATTTACAGAATAAACTGGAGTTTTTATATATATCTATACGGACACCGACTCTGATGCAAAAGAGAATAAAGGACCAGGTTTTGTTAGGTTAGGTTTGGCTGTTACAGTTTTAGACTTTTAGTTACTACTTGCTAGTTGCTACTATCTTGTTTGTAATTTCACTAATTTGAGTGGACTCGGTCACTGATATTCTAATCATAGGATGTGTTTATGGAAAGTCTATGAAAAAATACTCATAAAATACGGATATTTTGTTAAGTTATTGTGTCTTTATATTAAATATATTTTAGATATAATATTTATTTATAATTTTATACTTGTTAGATGTGTGTATCTGTTTTATTTAATTGTCTTACTAAGTAACAAAATTATGAAGGAATAGAAAAGGTAAAAAAAAAAATTTTTATTGATTGTTGACTGATTGAATTGAAAATTATGAAGGTAAAACTAAATATATATAGTGCATTGTCTATGAAAGTAAAAGTAAAGATAAGATAAAAAAATAACATAAAGATAAAATAAGATAAGATAATAATGACTAAAATTAGAACTAAATTTATGTATCCTATTGGGCTGAATTTGTGGGACACGAGACTTCTTTATTGTTGTCATGGGCTAAGGTAGAAGAGTAGTTTAATATGCCCCCGCAAGCTGGAGGATGAAAGATATCGAGAACTCCAAGCTTATTGAGATTAAGATGGAAGGGTTGAGGAGACAAATGCTTTGTGAAGATGTCAGCTAATTGCCCAGAAGAAGGTATGGGGAGAAGTTTCATCACTCCAGCTTGAGCTTTTTGTCGAACCAAGTGACAATCGACCTCTAAATGTTTGGTCCGTTCATGAAAAACTGGATTAGCAGCAATATGAAGAGCACTTTGATTATCACAATATAAAACTGGTGGGCGGATAGGAGAGATGCGTAAAAATTGTAACAGATTTAGTAACCATTGAAGTTCACAAGTTGTGTTGGCAAGTGCACGATATTCTGCTTCAGTGGATGAGCGGGCAACGGTGGTTTGTTTCTTGGTCTTCCAAGATACTAAAGAGTTGCCTAAGAAGAAACAATAGCCTGTTAAGGATCGCCGAGTGTCAGGACATCCGGCCCAATCAGAGTCACTGAAGCCGAGAAGCTGAATTTCTGATTCTCTTGGAAAAAAAATTCCTTTGCCGAGGCTAGTTTTCAGATATCGTAACACATGCTTGGCGGCTTGAAGATGAGATTCAGTAGGAGTTGCCATAAATTGACTTAATTGATGAGTGGCATACATGATGTCTGGTCGAGTAGTGGTAAGGTAGAGAAGACGTCCAACCAAACGGCGATACACAGAAGGGTCAGATAGCAAGGGACTTTTGTCTTGATATAATCTTGTAGAACTATCCATTGGAACAGAGGCAGGTTTAGCACCTAATAAACCAGAATCCTCCAACAGATCAAGACAATATTTTCTCTGAGATAAGCAAATTCCCTTTGCTGATTGAGCTACTTCAATACCCAAAAAATATTTTAAAGGGCCCAAATCTTTAATTCGGAAGTGTTGGTGCAAAATAGACTTAATGGAAGCAAGTTCAGAAATAGAATTTCCGGTGAGAACGATGTCATCAACATAGACGAGAAGTATAGAAATTTGAGCACCAATAAATTTAACAAATAAACTATAATCAGATAAAGTCTGCCGATATCCATGGGATAGCAAAAGATGAGAAAGTTTGTCATACCACATACGACTAGATTGTCGTAGACCATATAATGACTTTAGTAACTTGCAGCATTGATTTGGGCGAGGAGATGTGAACCCAGGTGGTAAAGCATGTAAACATCTTCAGAAAGATCCCCATGTAAGAAAGCATTATTGACATCTAACTGATGTATGGGCCAGTGCTTCATAGAGGCCAATGCCAAAACTAATCTGATGGTGGCAGGCTTGACAACAGGAGAGAAGGTTTCCAAAAAATCAACACCTTTCAGTCTGGGTGAATCCTTTAGCCACAAGGCGAGCCTTATATCGATCAACTGAACCATCAGGCTTGCGTTTGATGCGATAGACCCATTTACAGCCAACTGGCTTAACATCTGCAGGACAATCAACAAGACGCCAAGTTTTGTTCAACTCAAGAGCATCCAGCTCATCTTTCATAGCACTACGCCAATTGAGATGTTGATTGGCATCTTTAAAGAACTTTGGCTCAACGTCAGAATGTAGAGATAATAAAAACCTTTTATGTGAAGATGAAAGGGAAGAAAAAGACATGACTGAAGATAAAGGATACCTGCACTTTGAGGGAGATTGATTAGTAGAGGTGAGAGACGAATTGCACAAGTAATCAGAGAGATATGCTGGAGGTCGGTGAGGTCGATCAGAATGACGAGGATGGGGTTGCTCAGGTGGTGAGGAAGGTGACGGGGAATGAGGAGGTGCTGGTGGACTAGTGTCTAGTGTAGAAGAAGAGGAGTGTGTGGGCCTCAAAAGAGATTCGGTTGTCATGGATTCAAGTTGGTTAGGACATGATAGTGAGGAAGAAAGAGAGGTTGTTGGAGAGAATAAAGAATTAGATGGAGTTGGGTCAATGGGTATGGGTGAAGGTTCAACTGGAAGAGTTGGTATTTTTGGTTTATGTGGGTTGATAGAAAAATTATTTGGGTCAAAATTTGTTGTTGGGTTGGAGGGAGAGATTGGGTCATTTGTGTGGACCAAAGAAAAGACTAATTCATCAAATACAACATTTTGAGAAATTTCAATCCTTTTGTCATCCAAAAGATAAATGATATATCCTTTAAAACCATTTTGAAAACCAATGAAAACACCCCTTTTGGCTCTTGGATCAAATTTTGATCTATTTGTCATTAGGGTAGACACAAAACATAAACAACCAAAAACTTTAAGGTCATGATAATTTGGTGGATGATTAAATAGAATCTCAAATGGTGTTTGAAAATTAATTGCAGAGGATGGAACTCTATTAAGAAAATAAACAGCATGTTTAACAGCATAAGACCAAAAAGATAATGGTAAATTAGATTGAAACATAAGAGCACGAGCTATATTTAAAATATGTTGATGCTTGCGTTCTACCCGTCCATTTTGTTGAGGGGTTTCAACACAACTACGTTGATGAATAATGCCCTTGGAAGCATAAAAATCATGTAAAAGAAATTCTGGTCCATTATCTGAACGGATAGTTTTGACTTTAGAGTTGAATTGTGTTTCAACTAAAGTAATAAAATTCTTTACATGATTTTGCACTTCTCCTTTTGATTTTAACAAAATAGCCCATGTAAAGCGACTAAAATCATCAACGACAGTTAAGAAATATTTATGATTATGAATAGAATTTTGTCGAAACGGACCCCAAATGTCAAAATGTAATAAATCAAAAATTGCATTAGCTTTATTAAAACTTTGAGAAAATGAAAGTTTCTTCTGTTTAGAAAAATGACAAATATCACAAGTTTTATCATAATGCATAGAAATAAAAGGAAATTGCTTATGTAAATAATTAAGTCGTTGTTCAGAAGGATGACCCAAACGAAAATGCCATAGCTCGGATGGTGTAATGGTTGATTTTGTTTTGATAGTATGAATGGAATGTGAAGTTGATGGAGTGTGAGGGGGAGTATTTTCAACAACATACAAGCCTTCTCTCATTCTACCAAAGCCAATCGTCCTCAAAGTGTTGGTCTGTAAAGTGCAAGAAGAAGATGAAAAAGTGAGTTGACATTGAAGATTGGAAGTAATTTTGGATATAGAAATAATGTTAAAATTAAAGTGAGGCAGATAAAGAACATCATGAAGGATTAAGGATGAAGAAAATTGCACAACACCCTTATAGGAAGCAGTGACTTTAGTGTTATTTGGTAAGTGAATGATAATGGGAGAGACTTTATAATATGAAATAAACCAAGATAAGTTTGATGCAATATGGTTTGTGGCACCAGAGTCAATAATCCAAGAATTTAAAAAGGTAATTTTGTTGGAAAAATGATTTAAAACAGAAAATGTGTTTGAAGAACAAAGATAATGAGTACTCGAATTAGGCAAAAACCCATTTTGATTTGATGAACCATTATCTCTATATTCTGAAGAGGGAGACTCGGTCCTTTTGAGAAGTGCTATGAGAGCTTGTTGTTGGGCTAGTGAGAAGTCCAAAATTGGATTTGGATTCGGCTGATGGGTATGCCCTTCAACATGACCTAGGGCTGCCCTCTCATCATAAACTGGAGGGGCGATTGAAGGAGGAGTGGCGACGGCGACAACAGCGGAGTGATGTGGACTACCAGAGTGACGTGGATGCCCTGGTGGGAACCCGTGTTTCGAATAACAGACTTCAATCGTGTGGCCACTACGACCGCAATGCGTACAGAACTTAGAAGAACCACCACGTCCCGCGCTGGAGGGGAAACCACTGCGACCCTTGCCGGAGGAAAAGCCATTGCGACCGCAACCGCGACCTTGTGAGGGGTGCCGCGAATCGATGGCGACAGTGATGGAACGTGGATCGTCTAGAATACCAGTGGTGACTTGTAGCTGTCGTTCATGTTGGATGACCAATGCAAAAACTCTGGTTGCTGGAGGTAATTGGTCTAGGAGAAGTATTTGAGATCGCACCACCGAAAACCGTTCATCCAATCCCTTAAGAAAGCGAATTATGAAATCTTGTGATCTATGAGATGTTGCTGGACATGAACAGACTGGGAGAGGGCGAGAACTGTCGAGTTCCTCCCAAAGAGACTTTAGTGATGTGTAGAACTCGGTGACAGACAGAGTGCCCTGCTTAAGTGCATAGATTTCTTCTTGCAACTCAGCAATTCGGAGAAGATCGCTCTGAGCAAATCGTTCTTTCAAATCGGTCCAGACAGAGGAGGCAGTGTCAAAATAGAGGACACTTTGAGTTATAGAAGGGGACAAAGAATGGAATAACCAAGATAAGACCAAGTTGTTGCAACGTTCCCAAGCCGAGAAAAGGGGATCCCCGGGTAGAGGAAAGGAGATAGAACCGGTAAGAAATCCATATTTATTTTTGGAAATAATAGCCATAGTGAATGATCTTTTCCATGAATGGTAATTGTTTCCTGTGAGAACAGGGGTAACCAAAACTGAGGTAGGATTTTCGCTTGGATGAATATAATAGGGATTGGTTGTATCTTGAGTTAAATTGGAAGGCTGATTATCAATGGTAGGCGGGGGAGTTGAAGGAGTTTTAGGATCTGAGTTGGATGGTTTATCCATGTTATCCATGGATGTCAGCAGAGCTCAAGAGGAGCTCTGATACCATAACAAAATTATGAAGGAATAGAAAAGGCAAAGAAAAGAATTTTTATTGATTGTTGACTGATTGAATTGAAAATTATGAAGGTAAAACTAAATATACATAGTGCATTGCCTATGAAAGTAAAAGTAAAGATAAGATAAAAAAATAACATAAAAATAAGATAAGATAAGATAATAATGACTAAAATTAGAACTAAATTTATGTATCCTATTGGGCTGAATTTGTGGGACACGAAACTTCTTTATTGTTGTCATGGGCTAAGGTAGAAGAGTAGTTTAATACTAAGAAATAAAAAAAATTAAATATATTTAAATATATCTAAATATTATTATGTATCAGTGTATTCAATCTTGTTGTTAATTTATATTCTTAAAATAAATTTATAAATAGTATATATTATTATTTATTAAAATAAATATATTTTAAATACTTTATATAATTAAAAGAAGATAT
>NC_029781.3:100433617-100442916 GCF_000817695.3 Arachis duranensis
ATGGGTGGCTAAAAGAGCTCTCCCCAACTAAAAGAAATTTACCACAATATCAATCGTCAAAGCCTCTCTCCATGGTGAATACTATAGTGCTTTTGGTATTGTACCTATTTTACTAAAAATAAATAGATAATATTTAATAAATTTTAAATATTTTATTTTTTATTTTTAAAAGTTAAGTATTATAATAAAAAATACTATGAAATTTATCTATACATATATAAATAAAGAAAAAAACATTTATCACAAAATAAAATTTTAAATAAAATTACTTTCACATAAAATTAATAATTAAAAATTATTAAATAAAAATTTAATTAAATTAATTAACTCATTTAACTCCTTTCAACTATAAAAAATTAATTGTATTTGAATCTTTACCTCACCACAGTATCATTATACTTTTAGACTTGAGATTTGGGAATAAAAAAGACATTAGATGTCTTGATCTTAAAGCATTTCCTCAGCAAAATGTGACTTGAAAGACACACAAAACCTAACACAGATAGATGTAAACATTAATTTCTAGTTGAGTAAATCGCTTCTTCTTCGAAGAATCTGGACACCCAAGTAATCAACTGGACCCCGAACCGCAACTTGAGGCTTTCCAACATTCACGCGGATGGCAGAAATATGTGGGAATTGTGTCAGAGTAGTTATTGCAATCTTTTGGGCCACTGACTCCAGAAGAATGTGAGCCTTCCCTTCAATAATTTCCTTAGCAATACTGGTTCATCAATATTCATTTATATATTGATTACATAGATTAAAGTTGATAAGAATGAAGAAGGTTGAATTCATTGGCAAGTGACAAATAGGTAATAACTGACCCATAGATTTCGGCGTAACTAACTGTATCTGACAAGTGATCAGATATGCCTGATGCTCTAACATCCATCCAAGCATCTATGTTTACCAAGAATTTCTGACCCAGCACCCTTTCTTCGGCTATTGCGCCGTGAAAACCATAAAATGTGCATCCCCTCGGTATGAGTTTGTCTCCGGTTATCAACGCATCGGCATCCATCTTTGCTGAAAACAATGGGCTTCTTTTGAACAAGTATGCAGTACCTTCTTTCAGTCAGATTGGAGGAAAAAAAAGTAGGGCTAGGACTCTGATTGTATCAAAGACCTACGCCTAAGCCCATCCAAGTTGAAGCGCTCACGAAAATAAAATGACATTAACTAAGTTAGACTCATTCCCACAAACAAGTGTTAGATATTCAAATCTCATCTGGCCCATGCAACAATTCATTAGTCAATGGATTTAGGTAATCTAATGATTATATCTCTAATATTTTCTAATTTTTTTTATACACATTATACAAATATTCCATTAACTCTCTATACTTTCTCATTTTTAAATAAAACTTAGATTTGTAACGGATTAATTTTTAAAAAAACACTATAGGCAACTAAAAGAAATAGAATGACACGAGTCAGCCTAATGATACCATCCCTGAGCTTTACCCTTTGTCCATTAGCCCCATTTGAAAAGCTTCAAAAAATATATTTTTTTAAATTTTTAACTTATAAAAAATAGTAGTATTAATATTCGATACAATTTTTAAAATTAAATTACAACTTTCTAAGAAGTTATTTAGAAACTTTTAAAAAAATTAAAAAAAAATAACTTCTCTCATAATAAAAAACTTTTTATTACATTTCTTTTAAAATAAACACTTTTAGAACTAAAAACACAAATACAAAATAACTTATTTATAAACTATTCTTAATATAGTTATTTATTGTTTAAACTATTTTTTCAAAAAAAACTTAATTAAACTATTTACCGAAACGGGATCTATAATGGTGATTATCTTTTATTGCTTATAACAAAAAAGTATTAGAAGTAGAAATTTATTCAACGAGAAGTGATAAATTTGCTTCTCCCCTCAAATGACCAAAATTTCACTGTGTAAACTATTTCTATTTATTTGTTTATTTGATCAAAGATTATACATTATTCTCCTACAGTTCTACATAATTAGAGATATTCGGTAAACAAACTCTTGGAGACCAACATGCGCCGAGTTCAGAAATTCTCCTTCATGTCTTTAGAACCAACACAAAGAGCATGCCGTTCGGCCTTCCTAACAACCTTATTATGAATAATTCTGAAACAAAAATAATCCTAGAAAAAAGAAATTAACGGACATATTCAACGAGTCAGAAGTACAACTTTTTTTGTGAATAATTACAACTGAGGCGAATCAAGGGAAAAGAAATGTGCAGTTATCAAACTATAATCACGACTAGAATATAATTTAAATCAGCTAAAAGAATTGGTTAATATTTTGAAGATGCATATATACATGTAGCAGAAGAACAGGTGTAATAATCTATCCTCTGGGTTACTACCCTCTTTTCCCATGGCTTCAAAAAGCTGTACAACTACAACATAATTCTATCTTGTGCTTTTTGTTCACTCAACTAGTCTTTGGTAAAGCGCAAGGGTTACCGCTTAAGATGGCTGCAAATCTCAACAAGTCAGACAACTGTTCCGGCAACTGTCCAAAATGCCTCAAGCTTTCCTCATTCGCTGTTGCTCTGACTAATTACACAATCAATTGCATCTAAAGTATTCATCTAAATTTTTCTGTAGAAAAGCAGATAAGCAGCAGAAGTCTTTATCATGTCTTCACTGGCAGGGGCAACCCTGCTATCATCAAACTCGTACCATTTATCATGGCTATACTGCAACGGAATAACCACATATGTAGCATGTAAGTAGTTAAAAGGGATATATACAAATGACAAAATAGTTTCTTCAATGTGCGCTTTTTTGAAAAGGAATAATTTATATAAAAAGCCAAACTGAAAGCAAAGAGCATTGTCAAAATATCACAACAATCAAGATAAAGTCGTGGGTGATAATAATAAATTATGGGGGCAATAGTCAAGTGTCTTCACATCCCACATTGTTTGCTACTCTGCCATAGCAATTAATATTCTTAATAATATGTCAATGAAATATTTCCTTAAACAAAGGAATTAAAAAGCCAATGAAAAATACAAAATCAGGGAAAAATAATTAATTCTAATGTTATAATGGATTAAGAGTAATCTACAGATGAGTGGTACTTACACGGACAAATGCTGTATAGTGACCTCCTCCTAATCCTCCATAGTGACAACTAATTGCATACAACATATAGTGGTTCGAAGCCTGACTATTTCGGTGGGCAACATATGTTGAGACATCCAGATCATTAATTGGAAAGTCCACAAATGTTTCCAGCTTGTTCTTGGAGTATCTGCTGTATGAGAACCTCTTCAAATGAATAACGAGGATTTCAGGCAATCTCCAAAGATCTAGTTTTTTACTTGCTTGTTGAGGCTTTTTGCAGGTGGGGCAGTACCTGTAAGTACAACAAATAGAATATCAAACATCAAACAATATCAATAGGAATGGGAATACTAATTTGGTTTACATATAAAATATGATGATAACTTGGATTAAGGATATTAATGTTTCATGAAGATTGAAGTTGCAGAATACAGATTGAATTCTATATATCTACTAAGTACTAACCACATGTCCTCTGGTCCTAAAGGTTCCTCTTTCAAAAATGCTTCAAGGCACTTGTATATAGAAATCGATTCTTGTGTTCTCTTGGTGAACAACTGGGGCTTGAAAACCTCAGGCAATGTTTGGCTCATGTAGGGAACATAATTTTTAAGCATCCTATCTGACCATAAAACAACCACCTGCAGCTTCATGGATAACGTTGTAATTGGTAATGGTTCGTTCAATTTTGTCCTTAAATTCTCTACTCCTAGGCCACCAGGTAAGCAGAATTCAAAGTCATCCCACAACTGGGTGTTGCCCTCTGCTCCACTGGTGGAGTCTGCATCACTTCCTATTGCTGGGGAGCTAGTAGTGTCGCCCAATTCATCATCTTCACCAAGTTTTTTATTGACATCTTCAGCAGTATCAAACTCATCTAATCCATCTTCAGAGAACTTAAGAAAAGGATTGATTAACTTCAGAAACTCCCTACGAACATCATTTCCACAAGAAATACTGGACAACCTTGTAACAAGTGGAATACCAAACAGCTGATTTTCAAACGTGTCCTTCCCAGAACTGCAGTACCCAATACAATAAAATTAATATATATAGTAAATAATTATTACAAAGATCATCTAGTAAAGTAATAAACAACAAGAATATTTCAGGAAAATGACTAACATATTGCACACACCTGAAGTTTAACACCAAAATTTGCTTACAAATGAAGTTTAGAAATGACAACAGAAAGCTCAAGCATTCATCTGTGCCTATTTATACAGGGCATATACACTCAACTGGTATTGAACACAAAGGTCGACAATCTGACAACGACCACATGTTAACTTGTAAAATTATGACATCCCAAGCGAATAGTAAACTAAAGTTCTTTTCAGAAATAAATCTTGAGATGGGACCAAATGGAAAATTCTTAGATTCTCTTCCAATATGGCAATATGTGCTCCCAACAGTGAGGTCACACCATCTACCAAAATAATTCTATTAAAGCAATATCTCCAATTTAGGAGTACAGCTCCTCAATCAGAGATACACATATTTGTGAACAACGCACAAAGAAGCATGTTGTAGGAACAAAAAAGAAATTAATCCAGTTTGAAAAAGGAAAGGAATTAAAGAAAAAGAAAGGCTTACTTTTCCAGCAAACGCTCATGTGAGAAAACAACCAAGGGAGCATCTTCTTCATATTTTTGTAATCGATAAGCCACAAGTTTGTCTTGATCTCTAATTTCAGATAACGAATCAGACAGATCCTCAAATAAACGAAAAATTCGATTCTTGTAGATCTGTATTACTCCCAAAAAAAAAGGAGGGGATCTTGAATGAGATTATTGACATGTAAAATTCTGTATTAGGATAATAAGTCAATGCTAAAACATCCAACATAATTGCATTTACTTAAGCATCTCATGCAACAAATTCTCCTAAGTGCAAAACTTTAGCATGATACCTCAGCCACTAAGAGGGTTTCATCATCTCTTAGAGAACAAGAAGCACTCAAAGCTCCAATAAGATTCTTGATTGTTCCACTTTCTGGCAGTGTTACTGTTAATGTAGAAGGCAGTGTTATCCCATCAGTGCTTATCACAGTCAGAGTCATAGTCCGTGTTGTTGTAGAAGGTAATGGAAGAGATAAATACATAAATGGGTCAAATGTGATAGAGACCTTCTTGCAAACAGGGCATACCAATGTCGATCGAAACTGACCCTAAGATCAAGGAACAATAAAATTCAATTTATGCGGAAATTGTTGTCAGAGAAATATGGAGAACACTTTGCGAAGAGGTTGTCAGTGTCACCAACTAGTCAACAAAATGTGAGCCCTAATTGCAATAACCAGTCCAAAATAACTATAATAACACCTAATACGCTTTTGTTCTCTAATAGAAATAGTAATCAGACATACAACTTAAAACCTCTGCTTAGGGTAAATAATGGAAGGCATTTGATTATTTCCCTCAATACTTGTAAATATTTCATACAAAAGGAATTTATAAGACTTACTTGGCATAAATCAACAACAATGGAATCGTTGCGAGCAAGGTGATTTCGCCAGTACTCTTCAGCCACTTCTTCATCTGGACGGCCATCTGCATCCTTGACTTCATGATATGGCTTGCGTTTTACACGATTAAGGTCTTCATGTAGTCCATCCAACAAAAAAGCAAGAAGTTCCTGCATATGAAAAGCTTATCTAAGCCATGAAATAATTTCAATCCACGTCACTACTACAAATCGTCAGTGGTCAGATGCCAAGGCCGTAGGGAAACTACAACTGTTTAATTTGTATTTACGTTTAAATTAAAAAACTACAAAAGAAAAAGAAAACGAAAACAACAATAACACTAACTTGAGAATCGTGCTGGCTATAACCACTAAACTGAGGGGCAAAATTAGCCAGTTTTGTCTTGAACATTTCTGGTACCACAGGCCTTGCTCCGGGAACCCATAGCATTCTAAGTAAATCTCCAAAAGCTAAAGCAAGTTCTCCCTAAAACAACCTCAAAGTAAAAGGAAAAAACATTAGTAATGCAACAAAATAACATGACTAGAAATCACGAAGTAACATAAAATAGGAAAAAATAGCATACATTCATTCCCAGGGGATTTTCATAATTGATCTCTTTACGATAATCTCCAAGAAAAAAATCAACAAGCTTTGGCGTATGAGCCAAGCACTGAATAGCACTATTCATAAAACAAGTATTCCCAAGATTCTGCAATCCTGTCAAACCCAAAGTTTGAACTGCTTGATAGCTACTGCTTTGTATAGAGTTCATTGATATTACATTGGGGATCACACAATCAGTGCTTCCATTCATAATAACACAGCCACTGTGGGAAGAACATTCCATATCAGACCTATCCACAATCATATCATTACTTCCATTACCATGCATTAACTCTGGAAGCCCGTGAACGTGCAACTCCAATAGAACCTGCATAAACATGGACAAACAATAGCACTATAAGCAGACCGAATAATTGCATTTGTATTTCAAACATAAAAACTATGAATAGATCTTGAACCATATGTATAATATTCAGAACAATCAGGAACACACATTCACTTGAATATCTAACTATCTACTAACAACAGGTTTCTTACCAGCTTCTTGGACCACCAACTTAAAATTTCATCAACAACAAAACTGCATAAAAGGAACATAAAAAGGATAAAGACAAATCAACATCTACCTCCTTTCCAAGTTGAGAAAGAGAATCATTTGTCACTTTGTCATTGATGAATAACTGGGTTGTTTGCCCTGAAAAGTCCCAAATATGCATCTGCACAATCAACACCAGCAAATTATACATAACCAAAGTAACATTGAAGCCCAAGCACAAAATCAATTAATAGTTAGATAACTCACTGGACTATGCTCAGAGTCGAATATGTCACAGGCTTTCTTGTAGAATTTGGCCACATTTTCCTGAAATCATGTCAATATATTATCACTCACAGATTATGCAAAACGCCACTTTGAGATTAAGGGGAAAAAAGCACAAGGCAAACTTATTCCAAGCAACACTCTTTAAGTCTTAACATTGGCCAAATAACATTCAGAAAAGAAAACAAGCAAATCATTAATAGCACCTTTTGGCATATCTTTGCTACCAGTGAATTTGTTTCCCATGAAACATATATTCTAATTTGCAAGGGGAATAAGTCATGCAAACAGTCCTCCGCAAAGAAGAGGCTCCCAAAATCTTTCATAGCGTTATTAAAATCATTATACCTACAAGAAGAGTAAAATGAATCAATTTCAACCTCTGCCTGCAGAAGCTTTAACCGTAAATGGAAACAAATCCAGCACACAACCTTCTACCCAGTAATAGTGATGACAGGTTTAGTAATAACAAGTTACTAGTAGCGAGAGAGCACAACAAGTGGAAAACAACCTGTGCAGCTTAGGTCAAGGATTAAATTTACAAGTTAGCTCTTCATTGGATTGTGCATTGAACCAAATGGCATTAAAGAAGGGCACGCACAACAAGTGGGCTTAGCTACTCCATTAACTCTCATGCACTACCTCAACTTCTTGCCAAAACAGCGAATAACAGTTGAAAGGCATGAGGAGGACAACCACTCTAATTCAACACAACTTTAACCCCTAAACTATAGCCAAAACCGCCCTGAAAGGGGAAAGAGAAATAAAACAAAGTGCAAACCACCACTCACCGTTTGAGAGCACGCAACCAAATTCCTTCAGGAACCAACGCATACTGACGACCTGAAAACCCTACGTCCAAACTGCTAATCTTCTCAGGGTCCTCTTCCTTCCTCAAATGGAGCAAAATCTCAGAGTCGGAGTCAGAATTCGACGTCACTGTGTACAGAACACCCTCCACATGATCTCCGTCACCTTCCGCCTCAATCCACCACCTTCACGCAGCACAAAAAATCAAACTCCATGAAAATGCAAGCAGTCCTAGATTCCAATCGCTTAGAGAAACAGGAAAAAAAAACGAAGTAGAAGATGGAAAAAAGTGAGACCTGTAGGGGAGCAAGTAAACCCTCTCGTCGGGGAAATCGCGGGTGTCGTGAGGGTGGAGGTAGCGGCGGTTGGGGCGGGAGCGGTAGGAGTTGGAATCGAAGTCATCGGAGAAGTAGTCGGAGTGGTCGGCGAAGAGGTTGTCCATGGAGAGATGGGGTAGGGTTTGGGAGAGGAGATAGCGTGCGATGGACTTGCAGAGTCTGAAGGTGGAGAGAGAAAGTAGAGCGAGAAAGCGGGTCGGTTTCTGGAGCAGCCAACTCAAACGGAGCTTCTCGGAGAAACGGGTCATATCACAGAGTAACTCCTTCCCTCATCAGTCAAACTCATCACGTTTTTGAAACACACACCGCTGACTACTCCGCTAAATTCCAATTTGATTTTTATTTATAACCCCGATAGATAAAGGGGTTGTTTGATTGAATTTTTTTTTTTAAAAAAAAAATTTGAATTATTTTTTTTAAAAAATTTATATAAAAATTTTTTAAAAAAAAATTTTAAAATATGTAAATTACAGCTTTTTAAAAAAAATATTTTTTTTTAGTGTTTTTATTTTTATTAGTAAAAATTTGCTAAATATGCTAAAAATTAAAAAAGTTTTTTTATTGAAAAATATTTTTTTTATTAAAATAATGGCGTCCAAACAAATACAAAGAATGAGAAATAGCCACGACATGAACAACAGACTATATTTTAGGTTTATTAGTCATTCAAATTAAAAATTATATCTAATTAATTTTAAATTTAATTTTTAATATTTAAATTAATTTTTTTAATTTATTGTTTAAGTTGTTTAAAAAAAACGTTATTTCCCATTATGATTATTATATTTTCGTGTAAAAATAACAACGGTTGATACTTGATACATTCCAACATGATTTAATTAAATATATTAGTTTATTTAATAATTTTTAACTTTTATATAAAAATATCTTCATCGTCTAAGTAACAATCATCTCTCTTTATGTATGTATTACTATTATTTCTTTTAGAGTAAATTAAAAAATATAGAAATTAATTATTTTGTATTTTTGTTTTTGTTGCATTGTTATGTGAAGTGAAAAAAACTGAAAGGTGTGACTATGGGGAGTTGTGGTAAAGTGGGAGCGCGTGCGCATAGTACTGTGTACTGGTGAATCTGGATGGTTCCAGGTGCCACTGGGAAAGTGGCAAAGTCAGATCAAGGGATTCTTTTTCTTCACTGCTGGACTGGTATGGACCACTATTTTGGATTCACACCTTTCTCTTCTCTATTTTTTTTTTCTGCTAATTTA
>NC_029781.3:100442977-100453432 GCF_000817695.3 Arachis duranensis
CTTATTAGTTATTACTTATTACTTTATTAGTGATTGGTGAACATTCTCAATGCTTGTTTCGGCTTTTGATCATTGGTGAATGGTGACTGACCACCGAATCCCACGTATGATTAATTTATACGTATTTAGAAGGATTTTTTAGTTTATATATAATTTGTTTTGTTGTTAAAATTTATTAAAAAATTTAATTTAGTTCTGATTTATTAGTAGTATTTTTAAAAATTTAAATGAAATTTAATTTAAATTACATTATCTTTAGAAATTTAAAATCAAATTAAATATCTAAAAAGATTTGATTTATTTTTAAATTGATCTATTAGAAACCTATTTAAAAAATTTTTATTATTCTTTTTGAATTAATTTTTTATGAATGAATTTTTTTTTTAAATTTTTTAAAAACTTAAATGTATACAGAATAGAAGAGAGAATAATTGTCTTAACTATTGTATTAAAAAATTAAATTAAAATAAAAAAGTTCCTTTTTTTAATTTTTATCCTATTCTAAATTTCGTTCGCCACTCAGCTATTCTAA
This sequence comes from Arachis duranensis, assembly GCF_000817695.3. NCBI lineage: Eukaryota > Viridiplantae > Streptophyta > Magnoliopsida > Fabales > Fabaceae > Arachis > Arachis duranensis. The sequence goes on from NC_029781.3 coordinate 100,443,510, forward strand.
ATTTCGTTCGATATATATATATATATATATATATATGTGTGTGTGTGTGTGTGTATTTTTTTGGAATTTTGTATCTACGTATAATTCTATTCAGAAAACAAAGTTTGCACTTATATGTTAAGAAAAAGGGAAAAATTTACAAGCATATTCAATATTGTTGTTTTGTACAAATTTTCGTAACGCTAATATTTTTATATTTATTTTTTATTTGAATTAATACTAAGTTACTAACCAATTTATTTTTTTATTAAAATATTAGTATTAGCAGTAGAAAATAAATTAAAAATATTATTATCTGAATTAAGAAAAAAAAAGCTTAATATGTTTTTGGACGGTAAACACTTGACAGATTTTTTTTTTTTGGTTGTACATCGGGACCTAAGCCCAAAAAAAAAGAAAAACTAGTGGCTACTATTCACATGGGATCTATCCATTCCCTTAGTCTCATCACTCAAGATGGCCTTTAGTTCTTCTGGTGGTACGTCGATGAATTGAAATCTTCTTTTTTATTCATTCCAAATTTTGCTAATCAGTCTACCGCCTGATTTGCTTCTCTGCATATGTACTTTAATTAAATCTCCTAAGGTCTTTTCTTCCATTCTTTGATTTCTTTCAGCAACGGATTAAGACATTGGTTTTTGTCGTTGTCCATGTTTATAGAATCGACACCATCTTTAAAATCTAGCTCAATTACCATTCTTCTCATGCCTAATTCCCAAGCGACGCTCAGCCCATGTATGACTCTCCAGAGTTCTGCTTGCACCGAACTGCATTTTCCCAGGTTGGCGGTGTATCCACTTATCCATTCTCCATTGTGAGTCCGAATAAGTCCACCACACGCCGCTCTTCTCGCCCCAACTGACACTGCACCATCTGTGTTAAGTTTAACCCACCCTTTGTCTGGGGATTTTCAATTGGTATTTGTTTTGGTACTAGATGGGTTGTGTGTTCCCTCCTCCTCTTTATCAAAGGCTTTCCTATAATTAGCAGCAGCTCGGTAAATTATCTCAACTGCATTATTGGGGATCTGAAAAGGAGGAGAATGAATCTCCTGATTCTTCCATTTCTATAATTTCCAACATGTTATAAGAAAAATATCAATCCATTGTTGTGAATTTTTGGCCCCTAATTCATTCTCCAGATTACTTTGAATGGTAGATTAAAGAAAATGGGGGTTGCAATTGAGGACAGGACTTGGATCTAAATTCTAGCTACTTTTGGACAGTCTCTGAACATGTGAATCATTGTTTTCATCTTGTCTGAGCATGAGTGGCAGGCTGAATTAAGCCCGAACACTTTAGCTTTTCTTTGTAGAGTGAGTATGCGCTCATGTGCAACTAACCAGGCTGAATTAACCCTAAACGCTTGACAGATTTAACAATGAAATAGTCCAATAAACGACTTATATGAGTGAGGGTCGCAGCCCAAAACTACTCTAGGGTCATATAGAAACTTGTATACATCCCAACCTGTTCTTAGTTCCTACCCAAAAAAAGTGGGGCATAGAGATGCCCACAAAACCTAAACCCAAAAAAAAAAGTTATGAGCCCAAAGCTGAAATAAACAAATAAATAAATAATACCCTAAATTATTTTCTAAAAAACTTCTACTAGTTGGATACTATAGTCTTTAAATAAATTTAATAATCAAAATAATTTCAATCTTTTATCCTATTAGATGAGTTAGTTCTCATATATCTGCGATAAAATATATATGACACACACACAAATATATATATAATAATTTTTCTATTCGAGTTCGTGGTTAATATCATGAACTACTACTTTAATTTGATAGTAGAAAATTAGGTAAAGATAGACAAGGTTTTGGCAGGATATCTTAACTTGCTTTTTTTTTTTCTTCAAAACCTTGTCCCTTTCTTTGCTTCTCGGTTGTTTCACTTTTAATTTGCCTCTTTGTTACTTCATACATATGTTTGTTTCGATGTTTTCCCACCACATTCAAATTTACTTCAGTCTAACGTCTCCTCCTGTTCCCAATCTTAATATAGGACATCTTGTTTTTTATCTGTGACACCATGCATTTGATTTTGAAGCTCTTTCTCATAGTAGTTATAAGTCATGCTATATTATTTATTTTTCTCGTTGATTAAAAACTCCTACGACAAGCCAATTATATGCTAAGATTATTTGTATAAAAGTTTTAATTTTTTTTCATTTTAAATTAATACATAATAAATATATGAAAAATTTAAATTTTGTATATATTTTTATAAAAAAAATTGATCATCTTAACATGTGTCATTAATATCCATCCAATAAACAAAAATAATATTTGTATATTAAAATCAACTACTAAAATCAGCTGTCATATATTTATGTATAAATACATGTATAGCTTAATTTATTTTTAGTATATATTTTATATTTTAATATGTATTCTATATCGATAACTATTTTGATGATTAATTGACGCGGGAACAAGTAAAGTTAATTAGTAGGTTAATTATATTAGTTAATTGTAATAAATGAATACAAGTCTCATATTATTTAGGATAATAAACTTTGTATTATGTATTAGCCTCACATCGTCTAAGTTATGAAAGTTTTTTTTCTCCCACTAGTATAAACAATTCATGTACTTTTTATTTATGAAATAAAGTTGAAGTTGATTTGAATATGAAATAAGGTGTGTGCTTATTTTCTTCTAAACTTTTTAAGAGTAAGAAGTGCATCATTGGCTTAGCCAACCAAAAAAGGTTTATGGCTATTTTCACCATAGTAGAGTTGTTAACCTTACCAAAATTGGTGACCTAAGCCGGGATCGGATGAGGACACATGAAAGTCTAAAAACTTTTAATTAACTTTAATTTAAAAAAACAAAAGAAGTGAATAAAAAGTTTAGCATAATTTTGCCCTCTTTGTTCATTTTCCACTGTATATACATGAAGCAATATGCAATAGATGCTGGTTTGTAACTTGTACGTAGGTTCACTTGTAGAGGAATAAATTGTATATATACATAGAAGAGGTAACAAGTAATTGCAGCACATGCAATGTGTTGGTTTCTTGCGAGCAAAGAATATGTTCCTGTCGGCATGCATTTGAATGATTCGAATATCTATCACTCATTATATTCCATTTGCACCTTCACCCTTGTCTTACACTATTTAATTTAATTTCTGGCGTATTCATATTCATGCCTTATGGAAACTTCTACTGATATAAACCTACATACATCAATATGCATGCCACTGAATCTGATATCTACTTTTACTACTACTATAATATAAAAATCGAAAACATATTTAAATAAATATCTCATATATAGTTAAAGTAAACGAGCCGTCGTAGGAGGTGGAGGGGGTGTGGCGGCAAGGGATCGGATAACAAAATCTTTGGTTCCTTAGGTGGCAGAAACGTATTGGGGAAAATGACATATAAAAATGACTTCGGAATGTGGTCATATTAAAAAAATAATAAAATGTAATACATACTTTTTGTTTTAAGAAATATTGTTGATTGGTTCGGTCATGTGTTATTGATATAGCTAGGTTTATGATGTGTGTATACTCTGTTGACTCAGATTATCTTAATATTCTTCTGTGTGAACAATTTAGAGGGAAAAATCCATGGGTTTTGTTAATTATTTGGGTGTTGGAAATGGGAGGTAGTATTGGTTGTTAAGCAATTGCGAGATGGTGAAATATTTGTCATTTGTGGATATCACTATCATTTATCAATTGGTGTTGCTTTCTTTGGGTCCATTTCTCTCCCTTTTTCTAGTTTTACCTTTCATTTTACACTTTTTATATTTTAAATGGAGTAAAAATAAAGTGAAATTTTGTTAGAAGAAAAAAAAATTACTGAAAACAAAAAATTATTAATTATATTACTATTGAATTGTATTTTTTATACTACCAGAAAAAAATTTCAACCGAAAAAAAACCTTTTATGACAAATAAGGTTAGAGGTGAGCTAAGCTGAGTCAAAGTCATGCCAAATTCAAATCAACTCACAAAAATTGAACTCAGTTCATAACTCAGCTTATTATTTACAATCAAATCTATTTATACAGCTCAAACAAAAATATAATTTATAATTTTATATAAATAAAATCTTATATCTTTATCAATTATAATTTATGTTCTCTATTATAATTATATATGCCTATAAAATTATATACGTATATAAAATCTTATGTTTTCATAATTATAATTTATGTTTATGATTTATTGATTTATGTTCTCTATACATAATTATATTTATGGTCTCTCTCTCTCTCATTTCTAACTCTACTTACAAATTGCATATTTTCATTTATGTATTAATCACCCTATGAAGATATTTTTTAGCATATACAACGTTAAAATTTTTCAGCCTTTATTCTATATGTTCTGCCGCATTTTAATATCATATTTCTGGAAGAAATTTTTCTTCATGTAGCTACGTTCTCAGCCATTAAACTGCGCTCTGAGAATATTTTGCAATTTTTTTGCAATGTTATTGTCAATTACATTAAATTTCATTTTTCTAATTTATATTATGGGTGAGACAGTTAATTGAAAGTTTTAAAATATTTTTTTAACACTTGATAACTGGTTAAAGAAGATCAAATATTTGCTATAATTAAGATTGGAAGTTAGTCGAGTTAGACTAAACTCAAGTTTGGCTCACGAAAATTGAATTTGACTCACGCCTCAATTTATTAACAATCAAGACTATTTCTTAAGCTCAAGTTTGTCTCACTGAAAGTTCATGAGCCGACTCGAGCTCACGTGCTGACTTAAATAACAGAAACATAACTTATAATTCTATATCAATATATATAACTAAGTGTATATAGGATATGTGTATTAATAATTTAATATATATATATATATAATCGAACCAACTCACGAGTTAATTAATTAAGTTTATCCAAATTTAAGATTGACCCATTTAATTTATGAGCTCAATTAATGAATTCAGTTTATTGAGCTATTAACGAATTGAGTTCCAATTGACTCATGAGTTGGTTTGATTCACTTCCAGTTCTAACTACAATGAAAACAAATGATCAGATAACAAAAAATGTTTTAAAATTAATGGTTTTTAAAAAATTTAATTTCAGTAAAACAGAACTTTCACCAAGAGAAAAATACAACTGGTATTACGCACGACTATTGGTGAATGTGTTAGGCACAAAATATTATTAATTAAATAAAAAAAGGGTTATTGAACAAATAATTATAGGATAATGTTATTGTATATTTATGTTATGTTATTTATTTTAATTAAAGGTAGTTTAAATTATTTGACAGTCCAATTGTTTTTTAAATTTCCGATTGACAATAAAAAATGAGGAACAATTGTAAATACAATTTGAATTTACTAAAAGTAGCGTATCAAGAAATAATTGTCAATTGACATAGGATAATGTATAATAAAAAGGTATTTGTATATTCAGATTAGCCACTAAAATTAGCCACCAATATATTTGTGTCTAAATATATGTGTAATTTAATTTATTTTTAATATTTATTCGTATTTTAATATGTATTTTATAGTAATAACTGACTTTAGTGGCTGATTTTAGTGTACATATAGTATAATCAAATCTATAAATAAGATTCTAAACAAACATTGTAGGAAATTCAGTTGTTTTAAAAACACTTAAAAATTCTAAAACACTCTCGACCCCTTTAGTACCACATAGTAGAAATTAATAATCTTAAATAATTTTTCCGAAGTCAAACACTTGTAATTTACTTTTTTCAGTTTCAATTCTGCTAGCTAGACAATAGAAATTGTGAACAACGTGAATAGTAAACTACATCCCAAGATCACAAAACATAAAAATAACATCTAATGTAATTACCCACCGCATTTTCAATTTCACTTTCCCATTTTACATTCTTCCATAACTTAAACCCTCTTTTTACCTACCCCTAACGTCAACCTTTTTCGCCGGAAACAAAGCTTTCCAGTGCCGCCCTCTCTCGCGGTCGCTAACCCGCCGAGGAGAATTGTAGTTCTCCTGTTTCTCGGATGCTGCAACTCTACCGCTGTGTCATCACTGCGCAGTCACGTCTTTTCCCCATACTTCGCGCACTACTGCTCTACCCATTTTGAAGCCCACAAAGTGACGTCGCACCATCATTGAGCTAAAGGCCTTGTTCTGTCGCTGCTTCAACGTTGCACCTCTGTCCTTGTTCCGGATACACCACTTTGATAATGAGAATGTTATATTCTCTAAGGATTTCAGGTAAAGGCTCCTACTTATTATAGTTATATATGGATATGTCACGGTAATATTTTCGTTATCAGAGTGGCGTAACTGGAACCATAACATTCTAGTGATGAGGGTGTTACACACATCTTAGTGAAAAGAACCATCCACATACAGAATAAAATGAACATCCGCCATATTTGATAAGAAACAATTAACAAGTTGACCAAAATATCACACGTACACCATGTTTAAATGGCATAACTCAAACCTAACTTAAATTCAAGAAAAATTAAATTAAATCTAATCCAAACCATATAACAAAAGAAACATGCGGAACATGTGTATGCATAATCAAGCAAATCAAGTAAAATACCAATGGTATACCCAAATAAACATCCACTTTAGAAAAAAAAGAACCATCTACATATACAGTAAAATAAACATCCGACTTAGTTGATATGAAAAAAAATAAGACAGCAGTTGCAGGGGGCACCAGGGTCCCAATACAGCAGTGGCGGCGGTAGCACAGGATTGTGAGAGAATGGTTGCAGCGGATACACGTTTAACGCGATACAACGACACTCGGGGCCGGGCGCACACCTCACGGACGGACGGACACCTCGCAACGACTCTCCTTTCGGCGATAGCGGAGGGATCAGCGGCGCACTGTGAATGCCTAGCGGCGGAGGTTTGAATGCCTGGTGGTTAGAAAAAACGAGAGGGCAGTGCGAAGAGACGGAAGGTGACGTCGTTTAAAAAAAATGATTCAAAATTATGATTAAAACTAATTAATTCAAAATTTGATTTTTTAAATTAAAGTTAATTTTTCTTTTTTAACCTATTGTTTAGGTTGTTCAGAAAAAACGTTATTTCCCTATACTTTTTCTTTTAGTTTTTCTTAATATTTTTTTTTCTTTTATAAATTCTTTTTCTTTACGCTTATATTTCCTTCTTCATCCTTTCTTATTTTTTTTTTAAATTTATGTAATTTAATTTTGTCTTTAGTATCTTGTATTTTTTTATCTTTTAATTTTGTTTTTTTTATGTTGATACTACATTTGAGACATTGAGATATCCACACTTTCTGTTAAAAATAAAACAAAAAATTGGATAAAACAAAATGTATAAAATAATGTGACGAATTTTAAATTGACAAGAGTATATATGAGACTTATTAGTACCTACTTATTTAAATATCAGTCCTGCTATACATTTAAGTCTTTTTGCAATCAAATCCAATCAAATTGGCCCAAACTCAATAAAAATTATTTTCATTACATGCATAGTGGTACATACACGCGCTTCAATAATGCAAACGAAATGTCTGCTTTATAGACGTTTTGTGTGCCGCGATCATAGAATCATGAAAAACGGTTCCTATCTTCGTGCATCTCCTCCTCTTTCTTCTATTGATGTTGCTATTATGTTGCTGCCTTTTATTTTTGTTTCTTCTTCTCGTCTTCTTTTTCATGTTATTGCAGTCACTTATTCTTTCTTTTTGATTTTTTTCTTCTCTTTTTTTGGTTTTATTTCTCTTAAAAGAGTAAATAAGAAGAATTATGAAAAAATAAAATAAAAAAGAGAACATGTAGAAAAAAAAGATGAAAAAAAAGAAGAAAACGAAGCAGAAGATGAGAATGAGAAGGAAGAAGAGTTTTGAATTGTGTAAAATTTATTAGAAAAATAACACCGAAATTTTCTAACAATAACACATAAATGTCTTAGTTTTTGCACCAAAATTTTACTACAAAAGGACTAATATCTTCTTTAATATTGCATTTTTTTTCTTCTTTCTATTCTTCTTTCTTTCTCTCTTTCTTTTTTCTGTTGCTCTTACTTCTTCTTTTAGTAACCAAACTGCCATCTCATCTTGCATCCGAAAGAAGTGACATCCTACCTGAGATGCCATGTTGCAGAGCCATTTGACCAGAGAGATATATTAAACTTAAATGAATATGTTTATACTGTATTACAATTTTGTTTAATTGACTAAATATAGGTTTACACTTATTCGATTGAATTCTTAGCAGAAATAGACCAAAATTTATTATTTTTTTTTTCTTTTTTTTGGTTTTATTCTTCTGGAGAAAGTAAAATAAAATAATTACGAGAAGATGAAGAAAAAAAAAGATGAAAAAGAAGAAGAAGACGAAGCAGAAGATGAGAAGGAGGAAGAAGAAGAGTTTTGAATTATGTGTACCTTATTTAAATCTAGAATGCACCAAAATTTTTTAATGATGACGACACACAAATAAACTCGGTTTAAAACAAGCTCAGACTAGAATTCATCGAAATTAAACTCATAAAGCAGTGAAATTAAATCTAGATACACAAACAAATTCAGTTTAAAACAAGTACAGACCAAGTGTACCTTATTTAAATTCAAAATGCACCAAAATTACTTAATGATGACGACACACAAACAAACTCAATTCAAAACAAGCACAAACCAAGTCCACCTTATTTAAATCCAAAATGAATCAAAATTACTTAATAATGATGACGCACAAGCAAATTCCTCATCCTTTTTCTTTTTCTTTTTGTTCTTCTTCTCTTTCTTATTTTATCTTCTCATGATTCTTTTTAACAAGAATAAAAGCAAGAAAAAAATCAAATAAAGAAGAAGAAGAAACATATAATGCTGCAAAATTACTAGGAAGAGGAAGAGGAGGAAAAAAGTGTAGCAATAAAAGAACGACGATGAGGAGAAAATACGCAATAACGATAATAACGACGACGACGATGATGATGAAAAAGAAGGAGGAAGAGAAGGATGAGGAGGTGGTGGCCGGTGGTGGTGACGATGATAATAAAAGAGAAAGATGACGAAGAAGGAGGAGGAAGAGAATGTGCGCGATAGGGGTGAAGAAGAAGAAAAAGAACGCAGAGAAAAAAGAGAATGCAGAAAACGCAAAAATCACCGAAATTTTTTTAAAAAGAAACGAAATCTGCATAGAAACTGCAGTTATACATAATCGCGCGTTAAGGCAAAAGATTGTTAGAAATAGTGATGCGTAGAACTCAATTAGATTATAACAACTTAATTGGACTTAGACTTAGTTGGTTAAAAGATTTAAATATAAAATTTTATTGTTTAAATATATTAGATAAAGTAAGATTAGATATTACCATTTAATTTATTTTTTTATGTAATTACATACGTGGGCAAAATGACCTTATCGATATTTTTATTATATTTTTATTTTATAAGAGTAGTGTTCATACCCTGGCCCAATATAAAGGCCCAGGTCCAACTAAAAGGCCTAATCTAAAGGATTAGAGCCTAGCTAAGTACCGGCCTTCACATAAGAAGTCGGTATCAACCACGACTTGGTCAGAAGAGGTCGGATGCGAGATTAGCTGGCAGATAAACACTCATTCAAATGAGTAACCGCCCCTAAAATCTCTCTAACCGTCTCATAAAGCCATATCTTAACCTCCCCAAGATAATAGGGACGGTTACCACCCTAAAGATATGGCACTACACCAACGGTGGTTATTGGCTCGCCTCTATAAATACCCTGACACCCCTTCAGGTATCGCTAAGCCCAATACTCTCTAGACCTGCTTACACCCTTGCTAACTTAGGCATCGGAGTATCTTTGCAGGTACCACCCCCCATTCACACGCGAGCACAAGCCGGACGGAGCCTCCCGAGTTGCGGACCTTTCCGGAGATCTCCTCCATCATACACTTGGGCCGCCAAACGCCATCCGTTGCACTAATCTCCGGTTACCTACCGTAACAAG
>NC_029781.3:100456524-100457921 GCF_000817695.3 Arachis duranensis
CTGCCCCGACCAGTATCTGGAAAAGACCTCGTCCTGTACTTATCCGTAGCGGACAAGGCTGTCTCATCAGCCCTGATAAGAGAAGATGAGGTCGGACAACATCCAGTTTATTTCATCAGTAAAGTTCTGCAAGGCCCTGAGCTAAGATACCACAAACTAGAGAAGTTTTCTTACTCCTTAGTGATAGCCTCACGAAGGCTACGACCTTACTTTCAGGCTCACACAATAAGAGTCCGTACGAACCAACCCATGAAGTAAATCCTCCAGAAGACGGATGTTGCAGGGAGAATGGTTCAGTGGGCGATCGAGCTCTCCGAGTTTGATCTGAGATACGAAACTCGGACAGCAATTAAAGCCCAATGCCTCGCCGACTTCATTGCAGAATATGCCGGTGAACAAGAGGAAAAGCCAACTACATGGGAGCTCTATGTAGACGGGTCCTCCAACAAGACAGGGAGCGGCGCGGGCATAATATTGGCAGATGGAAAAGGAACCCAGATAGAGGTCTCCTTAAAATTTGAATTTCCAGCTTCAAACAATCAGGCAGAATATGAGGCCTTGATTGCCGGATTAAAATTAGCAGAAGAAGTCGGCGCCACAAAGGTGATGATCTACAGCGACTCACAAGTGGTGACCTCCCAAATAAGTGGAGAGTATCAGGCAAAGGACCCCAATATGAAGAAGTACTTGGAGAAAACCTTGGAGCACCTTGGGCGCTTTGCAGAAACCGAGGTTAAGCATATAACTCGGGATCTAAATAGCAGAGCTGACGCCCTATCCAAATTAGCAAGTACCAAGCCCGGAGGGAACAACAGAAGCCTGATTCAAGAAACCCTCCAAGAGCCCTCGGTATCAAAAGCAGAAGATGAACGAGAGGTACTTGAAGTAGTCGGCCTAAACCTCGGATGGATGAATCCCTTAGTCGAATACCTGAAATTCGACATCCTCCCCAAGGAGGAGAAAGAAGCTAAAAAGATCCGAAGGGAAGCACAACATTATACTTTGGTGAGAAATGTCCTTTACAGAAGAGGGATATCAACACCATTGCTGAAGTGCGTACCGACCTCAAGAACCACCGAGGTCTTGGAGGAAGTACATAGTGGGATTTGCGGAAACCATCTCGGAGCAAGGTCGCTGGCCAGAAAAGTAATCCGAGCAGGATTCTACTGGCCGACCTTGCAGAAAGATGCAACAGACTTTGTGAAAAAATGCCAGCCATGCCAGATGCATGCAAATTTCCACGTGGCTCCACCAGAAGAGCTCATTAGTATAACTTCCCCCTGGCCTTTCGCAAAATGGGGAATGGATCTGTTAGGTCCTTTTCCCCAAGCACCAGGGCAAGTTAAATACTTAATCGTGGGAATAGATTACTTCACAAAGTGGATAGAAGCAGAACC
>NC_029781.3:100458318-100472992 GCF_000817695.3 Arachis duranensis
ATTTTTATTTTTTTACACAAAATTTAAAAAAAAATAAATTAATTAAAAAATATAAGTATAAAAAATTAATAGGGATAATAAAAAAAATAAAATGTATTTTCGTATAATATCTATGTTTTTTTAGGTATGAAAAATACAAAATACACTAATTTAATACTCAAAATATAATATTTATATTTATGTCTCGTCTCTCGAACATAATTTTATTTCTCTTTATTCATTTTTCGTGTTATACTTATAAACAAACATAACTAAAACAACTATTACTATAAAAACTAACTATTATAACAAAGGAATTCAAAATCTTACAAGACTCTATTTTAGTGTTGACTCTTGAACATGCATGAGAATTTTTTCAGGTACACTATATAGAAGAGTATAGCCATTAACTTTGTGAGCATAATAATTAATAACACAAGTGTACCTGCTCTAACAAGACATTAAGATTTCCTTTAGAAACATGGTGTGTTTCTCCAAGGATGGGGTTGTAGGGAACAACTCCAAAGATTGTAGGGCGTTTGGTAGATATATACCATGCCACAACAGAAGTGAGTCTATCAACAGGACTCTTCCCTTTGTTGCACATGCTTAGCAAATCTGTGCTTGTGGAGTACACTTGTTCACCATAGATTTGGAGTGTTGACTTTGGCAAGTTAAATAGAGCTGGCAGCTGCATGCACGCATAGGACAAACTCAAAAAATCTTAGTCCCGGTTTCATTTTAGAATTTACCTTCATTTTCTAGGTTTTAACATAATCATTAATATTTTTTGATAGATTTTTTAAAGTAGGATATACAGTGATTTTTTTTTGTCATAAGTCATTTGTTTAAGGGCAGATGACTTATGTATTTAAAGTGAAGTTAAACTTCAAAATGATTCATGAAATTAGTCACATGCATTAAAATAATGTTCAAAATTCTGATTATATTAATTATATTTTTAAGATTGACAAAAATATCCCACTTTAGTCAATAATAATGTGATGAATTACTTAAACAAAAAAAGACTAATACAATTTTATGTAATGAATGTAATTAAAATTTCAAAACTTATTTTAGTGCATATAATTAATTTTAAATTATTTTAGGACTTAATTCTTTAAAAGTGAGATCCAAACTCTCCAAATGATTTATAAGGTGAAAAAATTATAGAAGATTGGATTTTTTTTTTTTTTTGTTGCGTTGGAAAACTGATTTTGTGTTTTCTCAATTTATCTTCACTTTGTTTCAAGAAAAATACCATTGGACCAGACCCATCAAAATGCATAATTAATCTAAATTTGAATTTTATTTCTCTTAAATAGTAAAGATCAAAGAAAACTTGCCTGAAAGTGAGTAAGATCAGATCCTGGCCGCACGTTCTTAAATAAACTTAATATTCGTTTCATAAGATTGGGAGCTTTATAAACTGTCTCAGCATCTGATTCTTGTGCCAGTACTGAGAATGGCTTAGTCAGCACAATATTATTTGACGTGTCCTGCATCATAATACCCAAATAATAATAAAGAATAATTTTTTTTACAGAATAATAAAGAATAATGTAACTTAGTTAAAATATTTTGTATGAGATCACCTCGTATAACTTTCTACCTATACTAAACATATTTTTGTTTGTTCAATTTGTAAATTTTTCTTAATTTTGAAACAACTGTTGTAAAATTAACAAGGTTCTAAAAAATGGTTCACAAATAGAACAAATCAAACTATAGAATAAAAGAGATTTATTAGTCCAACCGAGTTAATTAAATTATAATAAATAATAAAAAAATCTAAAATCTGATGCCTCAACTCTGATATATCTCTAGCGTATAAAAAAGAATTTCAATCAACTTCTTATTTTCATCCACTGTTATATAAAAGAATATCAAATTTGATGAAACTTGTATGATGAATATTCTTTATTAAGCACTCATCATATTATCCATAAAAAATCAATAAGCACGAAATGAAATTAAAATTAGAGACTTGGTTAAACTTTTTTAAGCTGTGGAAATCCAATTAGAAAAATTTGAACTAAAAGGACTAAATTAAAAATCTGAGTAAACTTATAGAGATGTATAGAATTATTAAACCATTTTAAATAGAAAAAGTCTAGGGGTCAGCAATTTTATTGTATTTTGGCCAGCATGTAACCAGTAGAGAAAGGTGAGCCATTGGATGAAATCTAACCAATCTCACACTATCAAATCATCATTGATAGCTAATTGATGGCTACCAATCACAAATGTTGCTGCCCTCTAACATTGCTCATTTAAATATATATTACTAGCTATAAGTAATAAAAAGTCACAACAAAAACGTTAAACAATTTAAGTACATGATAATGAATTTCTATATATTAATGTACTGATGTCTATATATTTTATTGCAATAACAATTGTATTTTTTTTTTACCTTAATGTACGTACTAATGCTTTCTTCCACATATAATGATACATTTTTTATGAGTTTTATTTTAATATAAGCTTTAAATAGATATGGAATAGATTAATAAATACGTTTAGAATTTAGTATTAGAATTTAAAATTTAAGTATTTAATATATTCATCATATATTATTAATTAAAGAATTAAAATGTGTCGTATAACCTTTTTTATTATAATTAAAATTTTTTTTTCAAAAATTAAAACATTGCCTTACTTTCTCTATTCTTTTCTCTCTCCCTCCTGCTCTACTATTCCTTCTGTACTTTGTACTCTGTTATAAATTAGAAATTAAAGAAAAAAAACTAATATTTCTTTATACATAAATTAATTTGTAAATGGATAACAAAATAGTGAAGTACAGATAAATAGATGCATGGTGTGATGTTCATAAATGTGGAGCTGTAAATATCAAAGATCTGCAAAACGTAGGTAGCGTTTTGCAGGCGTTAGAAACAGAAAATTTCAGACCCTGCAAAATGCTGGTTGCGATTGGCGAGGAAAGGGAACAAGAAATTGAAACGTGCCTTGTATGCCGACAGGACCAAGGCTTGACCAACTTCGAACTGAGCAAAACGCAGAATGCGTTTGTCAGTGAACTAGAGCCAAATGCAGGTTCCGTTTTGTAGGCTCCATAGCTGCATGCGTGCCACGTGTTCTGGGAGGGAGTTCAGCTGGGTCCTTAGAAGTGAGAAACGCAGATTGAAGTAGAAGTATAGTAACTGAAGCAAAACTACAAGTTACTGAAGAAATATTGAGGGAGAGTGAAGAAGCGGTGAAAGAGTTTGGTGAAGAAGAAGAACTACATAGTATAGGGGAAAAAATGGTGCGTGACTATACCAAACCAGAAGATCATATTATTGAGTATTTGGATCACCCCCAGTTTGTAAGTAATTTTTTTTAATATTTAACAATAAATATATAAATTTATTTGAATTTTATTTTTTTGTATTGTAATTATTAATATTGAGGTTTGTTCATACCCTGGCCCAATATAAAGGCCCAGGTCCAACTAAAAGGCCTAATCTAAAGGATTAGAGCCTAGCTAAGTACCGGCCTTCACATAAGAAGTCGGTATCAACCACGACTTGGTCAGAAGAGGTCGGATGCGAGATTAGCTGGCAGATAAACACTCATTCAAATGAGTAACCGCCCCTAAAATCTCTCTAACCGTCTCATAAAGCCATATCTTAACCTCCCCAAGATAATAGGGACGGTTACCACCCTAAAGATATGGCACTACACCAACGGTGGTTATTGGCTCGCCTCTATAAATACCCTGACACCCCTTCAGGTATCGCTAAGCCCAATACTCTCTAGACCTGCTTACACCCTTGCTAACTTAGGCATCGGAGTATCTTTGCAGGTACCACCCCCCATTCACACGCGAGCACAAGTCGGACGGAGCCTCCCGAGCTGCGTGCCTACCCGGAGTTCTCATCCATCGCACACTTGGGCCGCCAAACGCCATCCTTTGCACTAATCTCCGGTTACCTACCGTAACAAGTAGTTTACTAATTTACTTGATTTTTAATTTTTGGCGCGTTGATATAAAAAAAATCAGCTTTTCATAGGTTTTTATTAGGAGTCACTTAATGAAAAAAAGATAAAAAAGATTGACTAAAATTAATTTAAATATGAATAAAAAGTGTTATCACTTAAACTTTTTTTTTCACCAACTTGTCTCTCATTGACTAGTATTGGTATGTGATTTTCTGCGGCGTGTACGTATTTATTATCATTATTGCAAATTAAAAGCTTATTAATTGGGTTTTGAATTTTGACCTTCCATAAACATGCTTATTTAAAATATATATTATTAATCATGTTTGTATTTTTTGATTGAAGATAATTCATGAGCCACGAAGTATTCACATACAGAATATATATATATTGCAATTGCAATCTATTCCAACTCCTGGAGTCCTGGTCAATGAGTAGTGGGCATATAATGGTATAAAAACGAAGACTCTGATGATTCGAAATAAATTACCTAAAAATGGATACTCTGACTTTTAAGAAGGTATCTCTTTTCACACTGCAATATATAGTCATCTTGATTTATTGTTTTTATGGTTACTGTTATCTAGATTTATTTTTCTACTAACAATATATATAAATTTAATTAAAATTAGTTAGTCACTTTAACAATTATTTAATTTACTAATTATTTAATATATAATTATAACTAATTTTATAATAAAAATACACAAAATACATAAAATTAACTATTTAATAAAAAATATTTATTAGATAGTAAATACTATCTTATTCTCTCTAAAATAATATGTAAATTATTCTCTCTGATATGTCATATTTTAATATTTATTTATTTTAATTTTTTAGTAGAATTTGTTGAATGAATAATTTATCTAATAAAATAAAAAATAAAAAATTGATTTCGGGTCATTAAAATTTGTTGAAAATTTAACAAAATATTTAAAAAATAATGTTATATATTACTCTTTTATTTTTTACACAAAATCTCTGATTTCTAACAAAAATTAAATAAAAACCCAGACTTTCATAAAAAAATAATTACAAACTAGCAACATTAATTTTTAAAAAATAAGATATAAAGTGTTTTAGTTTCTTCTCTTTTTTCATATAATTCAAAATCAAATTGTATAGAATAAATTTTTAAATTTAAAGATCTATTTGACACGATAAATTTTTCAAATTAAAAATTTTAACGGTGACACTAATTTGTATTTTTATTTTTAATTTATCACATTAATATTTTAGTTTAGAATTTAGTTAATATAAGAAAATTTTTAAATTAATATTTTAATAAATATATAACAAATGTATTAAGATAAATATCGAATTAGAATGTGACATATCAAAGAGGATAACTTACATATTACTTTAGAGAAGGTAGAATCGGATAACATTTACACATAAAGAGAATTCTGACTCTAATGAATTGTTTTTTAGATATTTTATTTGTTTTGTATTTAATACAAAACTATTAAACCATCATAACAGTATAAAAAAATTGTCAAGCATAGACCCAACGTTAATCTTTCTGTAGATGGAGAAAAGTAGAATGAAAAAACAATTGTTTATGAAGTCCTCTAAAAGAAGAAAATCTGTCAAAAAAAAAGATTTTTAACTCTTTAACTAATGTCTTGTTAATGTCTAAAACAACACTCTTTATGTTTGATTATTTTTTATTAATTAACATCAGCAATATAACCGTAACAATTTCATCCAAATCATAAAAACTCACGGCAAGCATCCTTATACCTGGATTTAGTTGGACTTCGAACTGAATTTTCAGATAGGGGAGTTTATCATAGCATTTGCGTGCCAATTCACAAGAAGAATCTTTATGTTTATTCTCTGCGTTAAGCAAACAGTTATATACAGCATCAAAATAAGAACTTTTACATGTGATAGAAAATATATGGGTGTTTTCATAAATAATTCTAATAGATTTTTGTTCAAGAAAAGAAAGAAACAAATTAAGTTTTTTTAATGGATTTCATAAGAAGTACATAGGGTTAACTACCTAATAGAAAATATTTGTTAAGTAGTTAACGTTGTATATTTCTTATGTATTCTCACTATAAAATTAATTATAGCCATACATTAAATAACTAGCAAGTTAAATTAATTTCTATTTTAATGGATAGACATTAAAGTAACTAACTAACTATAATTAAATATATATTTATTGCTAATAAAAAACGATTTAGGTAAATTTTTATTTTTAAATTCTCATTGGAATTAAAATTTACATAATTTTTTACGACCAAAATATAAAAAAGAATTCTAACTCTAAGTGAATTGAAATCACAAAGTTTTCATACACATGAAAAGAATGCAGATTCCAATAAGATGTTTTTTTAAATACTTTGTTTGTTTAGTATTTAATACAAAACTACTAAATCATCATAACAATAAGGAAGGTTAGAGGGGGTTATAAGTTACAAAAAAATTGGATACTATTATTAATCAAGAGTGCCATTTATTACTATTATTACTGTTTTTGAAACTTATAATGAGGTTTTGACACGTCTACACTTTTATTATCGTTCTTTGCTCATCATATATACAAAGGTTGGAATAACTAAAAAGAATTTCCGTTCCTTTAGATTTCAAGCTACCTGAATGACTCATCTATTTTTTCGAAATATTATTCATACAACTTGGAATAAAGGAGTCCCTCATGTTGTTAGGAGTTTGTAGAGATTTAGAGGGATGCGCTTACTTTTAATAAAGAAACTTTTGGACATCTTTTTGTTAAAAAGGAATTTTGATTTTCTAAATTTTGAATTTTACTTTAGAAAGTAAAGTATGATCTATCACAATTTACTTCACAGGTGAGATCAAAAGAAAATATGAGAGAGAAAGTATTTAATGGTGAGAGATCTCACTTTATCCTCTAAAGTAAAAATCTAAAATTTAGAGGATTCAAATTCGTTAAAAAGAGGGAGTTTGAGAGACAGTTGAATGATGTTCAAATTTCTCTCGAGAGTGAAAAAGATCCGGAGTTGAGGGTAAAAGAGCAAAGTATTCATGAGGAATTAAATTATATTCTTCCTTATGTGGTATCAAAAATCTAGAGAGCAGTGAGCTCGATGTGGTGACAAAAATACTAAGTTTTTTCACCTGCAGACACTTATTAGGCGAAAGAGGAATAAGATCCATGAGTTGTTGTTAGATGATGGAACCTGGGCCATTAAACGCACGTGTTTGAGCAGGAAACAAATTCTTTCCTTCAAAAACTATTTTCTACAAGGGAGAATATTGATCTGAATGCTATGGGAGATTTCTCCTGCACCTCTCTTAGCAATGAGGTCTGTTAATAATTTGTTGAACCGGTGACGTTAGAAGAGGTGAACAGAATTATAATGACCATAAATTTTTTCAAAGTTTCGGGACCAGATGATTTTCAAGCTCAGTTTTATAAAAAATTTTGGAACTCTTTTAGTTATGATGTGTGGGGGATAGTCAAGAGAGCCTTTGAGGGTAAGATTTTAAATTCCACTAATTTTGAGACCTTCATTGTTCTGACTCCTAAAGTGGAAGCTCCTTCTTCGTTAAGAGATTTCCGTCCCATTAGTTTATGTCATGTTCTTTATAAAATTATTACAAAAGTGCTGGTGAACAGAGTTAGACCGTTTCTTTCGGAGATCATTGGCCCACTCCAGGGTTGTTTTATCCCGAGAAGAGAAACTACGGAGAACATCATTGTTGCACAGAAAATTATGCATGTCATGAGGAACACTAAGTCTAGAAAAGGGACTATGACTTTCAAGATCAATTTAGAGAAAACTTATGACAGAGTGGATTGGAGATTCCTTGATTTGTTGGTCAGATTTGGTTTTTCGAGAGAAACTATTTAATCTTATTATGGCCTATGTGACATCATCTTCTTTGGCTATCTTGTGGAATGGTGAGAGACTTCAAAATTTCAACTCGAAGAGAGATTTAAGGTAAGGGGATCTCATGTTCCCATATTTTTATGTGTTTTGTATGGAGGCTCTTACTTATTTTATTACTCATCAAATTTCTCAAGGATTGTAGATACCTATATTGGTCTCTAGACATGACCTTAAAATCTCTCATTTGATGTTTGGCAACGATCTCCTATTTTTCTGTAAAGCTACAAAAGTTCAGATAGGGAAGGTTATGCTGACTATGAAGTTATTTTCTAAAGCATCAGGATTGAAGGTGAACCTTAATAAATCTAAGGCTCAATGCTCAAAGAATATTTATGAGAAAAGGAAAGATGTGCTCTCGGGAGTTTCTACTATCCGCTTTTGTCAGGACTTGGAAAGATATCTAGGAGTGAATATTGGGTATGAAAGATCTTCCAAAAAGACGGCTCAAGATGTTATTGAAAAGATTCAGAAGAAGCTTACTAGTTGGAAGGAGTATTTATTGAATAAGGTAGGAAGACTTTGTTTAGTTAAATTGGTAATGGCTTCTATTATAGTTTACAACATGCAGATTGCTCTTCTTTCGAAGTATGCTTGTAAAAGATAAATTCTTTTATGAGACAGTTTTTATAGAGAACTCTTCTTTCGAAGTATGCTTGTAAAAAGATAGATTCTTTATGAGACATTTTTATAGAGAGGCCAAACTAATGAAAAATGATTGTCATTGGTTAAATGGGATGTTGCTATAACTCCTAAAAAGGCGGATGGTTTGGGTGTTAGGAATACCTACTCAGCTAACATGGCACTTCTTGACAAATTAGTTTGGGATCGCTTCAATAATAGAGACAAATTATGAGTTCAGGTTATGATGCATAAATATTTTCAGAATTCAACTTTTTTTTGGCAAAAACAACAATAAGATCGCTTTAACCATTTGGAAGAATATTCTCAAAGCATTTTATGCTCTCAAGGATGGGTCAGATGGATGTAGGGGATGTACAACAATCTGTGTGGTATGATGAGTGGACTCTTTGGAAGGCTTTATGATCTTGTTCCCTATATTCACATATCTGAGTCTGATTTTGTAGTGGCAGATTTATGACATAATAGATTTTAGGAGGTGGAGAGACTTGCATCGACAATTTCTCTTGAAGTCAAGTATTTCATTCACTGCCTGTACTATTTGACTTTGGCTGACATAGAACTGGGGTGGAGTTAGTGGCCTACAAGGATAAAAGGGTATAGTGTAAAAAGGAGTTATCATTAGTTGTAAAAGAATAAATTGAATTGAAATGAAAATAGTAACTAAATCTGGCTTTGGCAGTTGAATCTTCTAGAAAAGATCAAATTAACTGTGTGGTTTGGGGTTTATAACGCTCTCCCAATGGAGGTTTTTCACTTCAGGCGACATCCAGGTAGTTCAGTTATGTACCAGAGATGCAATGTGGCTCCAGAGACAATAGAACATTGCCTTAGAAATTATGTATATTCCAGAGTTATTTGGCAGATGCTAGAACCTCAGATTATTGATTCGATTGAAGGCTTCTCTATGAAAGCTTGGTTTCAGAAGGTCATATCTAGTAAGAAAGCTCTTTTAGGGGCCGGAGTGTGGTAGTTGTGGAGGTATATGTGCAATGACATTTTCAATGCTAAAAATCATTGGACAGATCACAAGGTGGTTGCTCTCATCAGAAGCACGGTCATGGATCTAAGGTTATATGTGAACATGTTTACTTTTTTTAGTACCTTTAGGAATCGTTTATCCTGAGAATCTCCTGTAAGTAATAGTTTTAAAGTTAATTGTGATGCTAGTTTGTTTACTGATTTGAGCTTGACTGGATTTGGTTGTCTTATTAGAAATTCTAATGGGAGTTGGATTGCAAGTTGTTATGGTAGCTCTCCTTCCTGGTCCATCATCCGATGTAAATTTTTTTTTGCAGTTTGGAGGGGCCTTATTTTAGCTTGAAATTGTGGATTGAGAGACATAGTGTGTGAAATAGATTGTCTGGACATTCTTTATCTTTTGCATGATTCTCTTGGTGGGTGTAAATCTGAAGTTGTTAATTTAGTTAACAAGATTCAGGAGTTGTTATCAAGACTCTGGTACGTGATTTGATTGGATATGTAGAGAAGCAAATAAAACTACGGATGGATGGCTATATACGGAGTTAGAAATAATCTCAATCATGTTATTTGGTTTGAACCTTGTGAAGTTCTCCAACAAATCATTATGTCTGATTTAGGATATGTGTTTTGCTCTATGTTTTTGTTTGTTGTTTAGACAAAAAAAAAACATCATACCAACATATAAAAAATTTGTGAAGCATGGAATGTCAAAAAAGTGTGACAGTAACCTCTACTAGATTTTACGCTATTTTTTTGTGGATGGAGAAAAATAAAATGAAAAATAATCATTCACGAAGTCTTTTAAAAAAAAATTGGCAAAAAATTTTTCAACTTTTCTATTAGTGTCTTGCTAATGTCTAAAACAAGACCTTTATGTTTGGCCTAAATCTTAAAAACTTGGAAGAACAAACATCTTTATACAGATTTAGTTGGACTTCCAACTAAATTTTCAGAATACTTCAACATGTAGTCTAAGATAGGGTTTACCATAACATTTGTATACCAATTCACATGAAGAAGTTTCATGTCTATTATAAGCATTTGCAAAATAGGATAACTTTTTTGGCAAAGGATTCGACACTTCCATAACATTTAGGCTATTAAATAGTTTTAATAACTAAACATATTTTTTAATTTTTTTAATAATTGTTAAATAGTCTTTATTTAATTTTAATTATAAATTAATTTTTTATATATTATTTAATTATAAAATTTATTCTCTAGTTTATAAATTATTATTTTATTATTAATCTATCATATTCATTAACAATTAGAAATAAAAATAACAACAAAATAAATATTCTATTAGTCGTGGTCTTCATAAATATTTTGGCAATACAAATCAATGATTTTTTTATATCTGATCCATTACATCCATAAAAGCTAGAAAAATCGTGTTTGTTAATAATTCAAACGATTGGAAGTACAGCCAATCGAGTGAATTTTGCACCACAATATGAGTTTTTCCAAAATTCAATCGATTAAAAGTGTAACACAATCGAGTGAAAGTGTTACACAATCAATTGAATTGCGCCATATAAAAATGTTTGAAGTAGTTTCGGTTGTTGTTTTTTATTTTATTTTTCCAATTCTTTTATTAAGAATTTTCATAGATGAGTCTTTTGATAATTTGGATTAACACATAGTTTGGATTGAGGAAATTTGAAGGGAAAGAAAATAGAAAGAGAAAAAATGAATGAAAAAGTAAATTTTTGTTGTTTGGATGAGAAGAGAAAATAGAAAGGAAAGAAAAAAAAAGTGTGAGGCCCACTAATTTATTTTCTCCCCATAAATGAGAAGAAAATGAAGAGAAATATGGCAATATGAATAAAATTACACATGTACCCCTTATTATTAATAAATTATAATTTATATGTAATATAGATAAGGGTATTAATGTAATTTTATACTATTATGATTTTCTTTCTTTTTACTTTTCTTTTCATCCAAACAAAAGAAATTTTTTTTTCTATTTTCTTTCCATATATTTTTTCTTAATCCAAACAATAAACAAATAATTTTACTTTTCTTTCTATTTTCTTTTCTCTCATTTTCTTTTTTCTTATTTTCTTTTCTTCCATTTTCTTTTGTTTGATGAGGTGAAAATAGAAAGAAAGAAATGAGATGGAAAGAAATTGAAAGGAAAATAGCTATTTTCCTTTATTTGGTTGAATGAAAAAGTTAAAGAGAAATAAATAGTATAAAAAATAGGTGGGATCCACTGAAAATATTTTCCCTCCAATAATGGATGAAAAATGAAAGAAAAATATATTTAGTATCAATATTCTAATATTATTCTCTATTTTTTAATATATTTTAAAATATCTAAAGATAAAATTGTCTTTTTATAACATTATATACTATTTTCTTCTTCCTCATTTTCCTTTCATCCAAACAAAATTTCACTCAATTTCTTTTTTTTTTCTTCTTTTCTTTCTATTTCTTTCCTTTCTATTTCTTTTCTTCTAATCAAACAAAGTCTAAGTATTTTTCACTTCTTTAACTTAATGAAACAGGTCTATCCAATTAGGCAATTACTATTCAAACACACTATCCTAATTATTTTTTTGATAAAAACTCTGGATTTAAGGATGAGCAGAACATTACTATAGAAAACTCATAGATATGATAAGCTCATAAGTAATTTTTTGATAGCTCGGGTGCTTGGTAGATCTACAAGGCGGAAGACGGAGCAAGGGAATGAAGAGATCTGGACCTGGGGTGTGAGTTGTTGGAGTGGTGCGTTCGGCCGATGCGTCGGCGTGTCAGTAGGTGTGGCCACCTGCAAGGACACTCCGATACTAAAGTCAGGGTCCGTACAAAAAAGCGGCTAATTAATGTTAAAAAGGTGATGTACCATTGGGAGGGGTAGGTCCCTCCCCATTTATACTATGTACTCGGGTGGATCCCTGATAATCAGGTCCATCCTTCTGAAAGCTTCTGCTAACTGTCCAGGTTCCTTGTGGAATGGGAGGTGACGTGTGAGTCACCTCCTGTATTGGGTCAGCGGACCCATTGGGTCAGTAAATCGTAACCGGACCCGACTTTTTAGTGGACTGGACCGAAATAGTAATAACTAGTTCTATAGATGAATTTTTATTTTTATTTTCATTTGATCTCACATATGTTTTGTTATTTTATAGTTAGATTTATTTGTACTATTTGGTAGATTTTTTTTCTTTTCTTTTTTATTTGAAAAGTCCACCTTGTGGCTGTGCTCCCAATCTCAACCACAGGCAAAGCAGCAAAATGCGTGAATAAGAATGGAAATGGATCCTCTCTATTTTTTTATTGGAAAGAATAAAGTGTGATCTCTCACTTTTAATTCTGTAAGTGAAACTAGAAATTAATAAGAGAGAACAATGAATGATAAGATCAAACACTAGATACTATCCTGTTTCTTTTCCATTGGAGAAGATCACTCCCAAATAAAAAGTGCCCCACTCCAAAGAAAAGATTTTTTTCTGTTGAACTGTGTCAATATAGAAAATACATTTTGGTTGACTATAATTTTCACCATTCTTAAAATAATCAATATTAAGAGATATACAAATTAAATTTTTGAAAAAGATTTTGGCTACTTAATAAAAAAAATTTGTAATTGATTTTTTTTCTTACGAATTATTTTATGTTTTATGAATGAATTTCTCTTCATTTTATTTGTGTAAAAATAATTTTCTTTTCCATTCATTATAGATAAAAAAGATGATTTTCTTTTGTTGGATGCTGGTAAATTCATAATGCAGCACAGTGTAAAATTCAATCGATTGTGTAACATTGCCAAATTCAATCGACTGAATCTTGAAAAAAAAATCATATTAGCGTACAAAATTCAATTCATTGATAAAAAAATCATATTGTATTGCGTAATTCAATCGATTATGTAATATTTCTAATAGATTGAATTTTGAAAAAAACTTATATTACCGTGCGAAATTCAATCGATTGTATTACTTCCAATCGATCGAATTTTAGAAAAACTCATATTGTGGTACGAAATTCACTCGATTGATTGTTCCAATCGTTTGAATTTTTTTTTGGTGTCTCCAATAGTTTGAATTACCAACAAATATGAATTTCTTAACTTTTATGGATGTAAGGACCAGAGATAAAAAACTCATTGATTGACATTGTCAAAATATTTATGGAAGCCATGATTAATGAAATATTTATTTTATTATTATTTTTGTTTCTCATTATTAATGAATATGATAGATGAATAATGAAATAATAATTTATAAAATAGAAGATAAATTTTATAATTAAATAATATATAAAAAATTAATTTATAATTAAAATTAAATAAGGACTATTTGACCATTAATAAAAAATTTTAAAAATATATTTTATTATTAGAAGTTAGAACTATTTAATAGTCCAAAATTTATGTGACCACAAATCTTTGCTAACTTTTCTATGTAAAAAAATATATGAACGTTTTCGCAAATAATTTCATATAGAATTTTGTTATAAAAAAAACAATTTAAATTTTTTTAATAGATTTTATAAAGCTTACATGAGATTAACCATTTAACAAATATTTTTTTTCAATTTTCTGTTACTTAGATTATTTTTTATTAATAAACATATAAACTCAATTGTAATTAATTAGTCAATTTAGTATATCTTATAAATTAATTTTGTTTGTTAGTTATTTAATATATGGTTATAATTAATTTTGTAATAAGAGTATATAAGGTTAATCACCTAACAAACACTTTTTTAGGTTTTTATCTTAAAATTATTCAAAAAATGAAAAGAGCCCACTTTCTCCCTTTCTCAACTTTTATTCTTCTTCTCCATCTTTTAATTCATTAAATCATCAATATCACATTTTTAATAGTTAAAGATTTGAGATTTTATTGAATTTTAAATACAAGACAAATTTTAAAGTTAATTTATACTGCTCTTAACTATTTAATCAATTATTTGCATATAATATATATTAAAGTATAAACTAAATATTAAAAAATATAAAATAATATATATTATAATTAATTTAATTATTATTTTTTATATACACATATTATTTTTTTATAATAATATAAGATTATTGTTACGGTAGGTAACCGGAGATTAGTGCAAAGGATGGCGTTTGGCGGCCCAAGTGTGCGATGGATGAGAACTCCGGGTAGGTACGCAGCTCGGGAGGCTCCGTCCGACTTGTGCTCGCGTGTGAATGGGGGGTGGTACCTGCAAAGATACTCCGATGCCTAAGTTAGCAAGGGTGTAAG
>NC_029781.3:100473828-100476351 GCF_000817695.3 Arachis duranensis
TTTTCTTTATATAAAAAATGGCTTCTGTAGACGTTCTTTCTCAGTGGGTTGACGATACGGTCCTTGGGGAGGAACCGTTGGTTGACGCTGAGTTTATCACCCACCTTCGTACTCATCATAGGCTCTGTACTTCGGAGGAGGACGAGCCAAAATATGAACTGGTAATCCCGGGTCCTGAAGACCGGGTCTGTTTTGGGAGAGCTAATGAGGCGGCCCCTCATTTTTTCTTCATGTATGAATGTATGATCACCCGTTTGGGTGTTTTTCTTCCTTTCTCTGATTTCGAAATATCCGTTTTGCACCACTGTAAGGTTGCCCCTACTCAACTCCACCCCAATTCTTGGGGTTTTTTGAAGATCTATCAGTTTATAAGCCATGCTCTGGACTTCCCGACCTCTTTAAGGATTTTTTTCTTTCTCTTTCATATGACTAAGCCCTTCAGTGGGCTAAACAACAAACAGCAATGGGTATCCTTCTGAGCCATTCAAGGTCGGAGGATTTTCACCCTTTTCGACGAATCTTTCCACGACTTCAAAAACTTCTTTTTCAAAGTTCAAGCCGTAGAGGGTCACCACCCCTTTTTCCTGGACGAGCATTCCTCTCCTCGCTTTCCCCTTTACTGGTTGCCGGCCTCCCCTTGCGAAAAGATTGGTCCAGATGACCTGGACGAGGTGGAGGCGGCAGTTGTGGGGTTTTTCCGAGAAGCATGGGGGAGGGCCCCATACTTAGATACGAGGAAAATCCTTCAGGGGACGTCGACTTTCGTTCAATCTTGCATAGGTAGCGCATGCATTTTTTATTTCCGAGTTGCTTATGCCGACTTGTATTCTACCGACTTGTAACTTGGTTGTTTCTTTTATAGATATGGCAAAAAAGAACGCTCAGGAGGCCTACCAAAGGGTCCAGGAGGCTAAGGCAAAGTCCCGGGCTAGGGCCAAGACGGTCATCTCTCCACCTCCTCCTCCTCCTAAGAATGTGGGTACTCCCTCTCAACCCCTTGTCATTTCTTCCTCAAGTTTGCCCCGACCACCCCCTTCTGCCCAAACTCTCTCCGAGCCCGAGAAGAAGAAGCGCAAGAGTTCAGAGTCTGGCTCTTCTTCTTTTGATGGCGGGGTTAAGGCGGATGCTTTGACATTCGTTCGAAAGAACATCTATCCTTTTATAAGTATGGATGATGTTTCTGTTCGAAACCACCTTACCGCCATGGCTGAGGAGAGTTTTAGGACAGCGGGTGTTTGTAGCAAACTCTTGGACATTTTTGAGAAGGCTCCCCTCAGCTCTTTGGGGGCATCCTCGAAGGTTGAGGAGCTGGAGGGGAGACTTCTTATTTATGAAAAACATGAAAAAGAGTTGAAGGAGGAGAGAGATAGACTGAGGAAGGAGAGGGATCACCTTAAGGAGGAGGAGGGTAAGCTGCGGGCCCAATGCACCTTGGAGGCAAATTTGAGGAAAACAGCGCAAGAGAGCTACCACAGTTTGTTTCAAGATATTGTTGCTGTGAGGAAGGACTTGCTGAATTCCCGGAACGCATACGCCGAGTTGGAGGATTCTATCGCCGAGGGCGCCGAGGAGTCTTGGAGAATTTTCTTGGAACAAGTCAGAGTTATTGCTCCCGACTTGGACCTTTCTCCTTTACATCCCGACAAGGTAATTATTGATGGCGCCATTGTTTATCCTCCTGCCCCCGAGGTCCTTTCCGAGTCAGACCTAAAGACTCGGGGACAGAGGATTGTAGAGTCTCCTCCTCATTCCA
This sequence comes from Arachis duranensis, assembly GCF_000817695.3. Lineage (NCBI taxonomy): Eukaryota > Viridiplantae > Streptophyta > Magnoliopsida > Fabales > Fabaceae > Arachis > Arachis duranensis. The sequence continues at coordinate 100,475,582 of NC_029781.3, forward strand.
AAGACGCTCCGAGTTCTTCAATCCTTGCCCCGACTTCCTCTTCGGCTCCTCCTCCCGGTCCTGGCGGTGCTTCTCCTGGTGGTGGTGATTCCTCTACTCCNTTTGGATAAGGGTTTAAGTTACTTTGTGCGTGTGCATGCTTTTCTGTTTTGAATATGTTTGATCTTTTCGGGAAACCTTTTGTTAGCTTGCATTGTTTTCTTGAGCCTTTTTCGTGCAAAGGCTTGTATGCAAACTTTAAACTTTTCAGGTTTTCATATCTCTTTTGTTATCCTTTATACTCAGCTTTACTTTAGTGAGTTTTTATGACTTAGGTTATTTTTGCGATGCGTTTTTCATCTACTCGGAGCTCGGTTTTCTTTTACTCGGAGCTTTTTCGAGTTTGTTTTACTCGGATTTCCTTTCGACTTAAGAGTCGGATAGTTTCCGAGTTTAATACGATCAACTTGTATAACCTCTTTACACCGACTTGTACCTCGTCGTTTCATCCTGACGACCATGTAAGGTCGGTTCATGGGATTTTCACGCTTTGTCGAGCTTAAGTCGGCGCGTTTCGTAGAAAGACTTATAAAAATAAAAAAGGATTTTATAAGAGATATTGTAGATGAAAAAGATCTTTATTTAGGATATTTAAGAGAAATATAGTGATAAAAAAGATCTTTATTAATCGGGAAGGTACCTTTTTGCTGCTAAGGGTCTTGACAGCATATTTTCCCTTAGCCTCTACTATGATGCCTCGTTAAAAACCCCTCTCCAGAAAAAACCCTTTT
>NC_029781.3:100479018-100479755 GCF_000817695.3 Arachis duranensis
TATTTTCCCTTAGCCTCTACTATGATGCCTCGTTAAAAACCCCTCTCCAGAAAAAACCCTTTTTTGGGAAAAAATTATGAAGTTGGGAAAAGAGTACATCAGGGAGTAGAGTTCGCTTCTAGCTGTAGTACCTTTTCATATTACATGCATGCCACGACCTTGGTAACTCAGTGCTATCCAGGTCGGTTACTTTATAATAACCTTTCCCTAACACTTCCTTGATTTTGTATGGCCCTTTCCAATTTGCGGCGAGCTTTCCATCTCCTAACTTGTTGACTCCAATGTTGTTTCTGATTAGGACCAAGTCATCTACGGCAAATGTTCTTCGAATGACTTTCTTGTTGTATCTGGTAGTCATCCTTTGCTTTAATGCCGCTTCTCTTATCTGGGCGTTCTCTCGGACTTCGGGGAGCAAGTCGAGCTCCTCTTTGTGCCCCTGTATATTTCCGACCTCATCATGAAGAATTACCCTTGGGCTTTGCTCACTGATTTCTATAGGAATCATGGCTTCTACGCCGTATACCAGTCGGAAGGGTGTTTCTCCTGTGGCGGATTGGGGTGTTGTCCTATAAGCCCACAGCACTTGAGGGAGCTCTTCAGCCCAAGCTCCCTTCGCTTCCTGTAATCTTTTCTTCAAACCTGCTAGTATGACCTTGTTAGCTGCCTCGGCTTGCCCATTGGCTTGTGGGTGCTCTACCGAGGTGAATTGATGTTTGATTTTCATACTGGCTACCAGG
>NC_029781.3:100480818-100498292 GCF_000817695.3 Arachis duranensis
AATTTTAAGGAGACCTCTATCTGGGTTCCTTTTCCATCTGCCAATATTATGCCCGCGCCGCTCCCTGTCTTGTTGGAGGACCCGTCTACATAGAGCTCCCATGTAGTTGGCTTTTCCTCTTGTTCACCGGCATATTCTGCAATGAAGTCGGCGAGGCATTGGGCTTTAATTGCTGTCCGAGTTTCGTATCTCAGATCAAACTCGGAGAGCTCGATCGCCCACTGAACCATTCTCCCTACAACATCCGTCTTCTGGAGGATTTGCTTCATAGGTTGGTTCGTACGGACTCTTATTGTGTGAGCCTGAAAGTAAGGTCGTAGCCTTCGTGAGGCTATCACTAAGGAGTAGGCAAACTTTTCTAGTTTGTGGTACCTTAGTTCAGGGCCTTGTAGGACCTTACTGGTGGAAGGATATGTCTCGGTACAGGCGCAATACACGACATTCGCTCCCATGCCCAAACAAACAACAGATTAAGAGGGCCATCTATCTCCTTCGTATCATATCGTGACGCACGGCACAATGCTCTGTAAAGATGTGCAAGACATGCTGAACCCCAACTATAAGTATGGATCCGGTCGAAATCGCGAAGCAACGGTAGATACTTCGCATGGGCGTATGCGGTCGACTTATCTGTGAATAGGGTCGACCCTAACAGACAGAAAATCTGACATCTCACGTATCTCATTATGGACTCTTCAGTATCCAACGGCTCTTCATCTCTGATACTTCGAACCCAACTAAGCTTTATATAGGATTTCGAGTTACGACTGAGCACCGGTTGACGTCCGAATATTGCCATGCTCTGACTCTGAACGAAATCACTACTACTATCAGTCCATCCATTCACAGGCTCTCCATCAATTGGTAACCCAAATATATGTGCGATATCTTCCAATGTCACTGTAACCTCACCCACCGGCAACACAAAAGTGTGAGTCTCCGGCCTCCACCTTTCAACCAGAGCAGCTAACAACGGGTGAAATCCTCTTATCATCCCAATCCTAGATACGTGGTAGAATCCCGTGGCGCGTAAGTAATTTTCGACCCTCGGATTCCAACTCTGTGGCGGATCTAATTTACGCACCAACAAATTTCTGTTAGGCTGCATCAACAAAAATATATTTATTATATTAGTTATAAATATTCATTTATTAATAAACAAATATTATCATATCTATTTATAAAATGTATGTGATCACTTCAATTAATAATATTATTTACATATTTATTTATTTTAATATTTTATTTGTTAGAATCATTAACGTGCAATGCATTACCATAGTTAAAATATTTTTTTTCGTGCATCAACATATATTTTTCTAATATTATTAATAACATCAACGTATATATATTTTTCTAATATTTATTTATTACTTTAACATTTATATATTAAACTTTTGAATATGTTCAACATACATATTTATTTACAGAATATATATTTTTTATTTTACTATAATATTATTTTTATATTTTTACCGTAGAGAAATACATATTTTTTTTAAAAAAATTTTTAGTATATCGTATAGTATAGTATAATATATATTTTATTTTAGTATTTTTATAACAAAAAATTAATTCAAAATTAACAAAAAAAATTATATTTTAACATATTAAATAACAAAAAATAACAGAAATTAAAATACACAATAAAAATATAATTTACCAATTTACATAAATTAGATGATCTAAATAATTTATAATTACGAACTATTCTTTAAATTAGGTACAAAAATAATTTTTTTTTTTACTGCCTATTTTTCCACCCTTTCACCTTGTGAGGTAGCAAGACCCTTCCTCTCTGATATGAGTTCACAACCCTCCTTCCCCTAATGCTTTTCTTCCCTCTCACTAACACACTTTCTTTCTATATTGCAGTTGGAGAAGAAGACTCTTTATATAGAGCAATGAAGAGGCCACGCTTGCTGTTTACAGGGGTTAGACCTGTTCCCTGCGTGGCAGCAGCTACAGCACGTCCTCTCGTGGTGCAGGAACATCGGGACTCCACGATGCCAGCTCCACCACGCCCCTGCGTGGTGCCAGAAACGTGCATGCTCACCGCGTCACCACACCCCTGCGTGGTGCTAACACGCTACTCAGTAGCAGGGTCACCACGCTCCTGCGCGTTGACCGGAAGCTCCACCGCCCGGTAAATCACCCCACCCTCCAATATCCTCCCAAGATACTAACTTCTTTCCCATAACAAAAATAATTTTGGTTTGAACAAGATTGGGCCTTCAATTTTGAATAAATTAAATTCTATATACCAATAAAAAACCAAAATTCGGCTAAAATTCCAATAACAAAAGAAAAAAGAAACAGTCTAGCGATACCATTTTCCTTGAGCTGAGTATTTTTTTTTTTTTGTAGATAAATAAATATCTCATAATTTATTGGACAACAGTTTTTAGTCAAGGCCTGGAGCCGAAAACTGGACCAGACCCATGAAAACAACCTGAACCGGCGCCTAAGACACATTAAACACTTAAACAGTTGAATTTTATTTTTTCTTCTTATAAAAAAGCTTAACATGAGATCAGGCTGAATCTCAAAGCTCCAACAGTAGATCAGTGGGCTTTCATTTTCATATGGGCCTCATTTTGGGCTGTTAGTGGCAGTCTGGTAATTCTGGCAACAACCCAAGGTTATTTTAACAACCGTACATAAACCCTAAACGCCATATATAACGCTCTCCCAAAATTTTCCACCTTTATCTCTCACTCAGCGCAAAAAACTTAGGGTTTTCCAAAGACAGATAACACAAGCAACGCCTTCAGCAGTGTGAGAGAATAGAGAGAGAGGAAGCAATGGCGGCGCAGCCTCTCGAGCAGGTCCAATGCTTCGGTCGCAAGAAAACGGCGGTTGCGGTTACCTACTGCAAGCGCGGCCGCGGGCTCATCAAGATCAATGGCTGCCCAATCGAGGTTGTTGAGCCTGAGATCCTACGGTTCAAGGCCTTCGAGCCGATTCTTCTGTTAGGGCGGAGCCGCTTCGCCGGCGTCGACATGCGCATCCGCGTCAAGGGCGGTGGACACACTTCTCAGATCTACGCCATAAGGCAGAGCATAGCGAAGGCGCTGGTTGCGTTCTACCAGAAGTACGTTGATGAACAGAGCAAGAAGGAGATCAAGGACATTCTCGTCAGGTACGATAGGACCTTACTTGTTGCTGATCCAAGGCGCTGTGAGCCTAAGAAGTTCGGTGGTCGTGGCGCTCGCGCGAGGTTCCAGAAATCTTACCGTTAGGGAGAGAAAAGGAGGGGTTTTTTGGGGTATGGGGTTTCGGTTCATGTTTTATGCTGTGGAAAACTCTTATTGAGCAGTAGTTATATTAAGTCTTGGAGATTTTATTGCGTTTTGATTGTTATGTGATGCTTTTTTTTTTTTTACAGATATTTAATTTTAATCGAAGAACTTCATTGATTATTAGATATGAATTATGCAAAACTCTTCATTCATTTAAGTGTTTTGGTTTTTAAATTTGATTTAATTTAGTTTTCTAGTTACTGTTTTACTGGTAGCTGTAGTGATGACTGAATAACAATAATGTCAAGCTGGGGAGAACGCTTTTAATCACCTGCTATCAAAAGTTTTCAATATGAAGCATTTTTCATATGAAATATAGTTGGGATTATTAAGTCCCCCGTGTGTGTGGTTATGACTATTAGCTACATTGGTACATTTTTTTTTGCTATTTCATTGTAAAATTTAGAATATGTGCTCTTCCTTAAAAAGTACGGCCTTTAAATTCAGAGCATCTCTCGTTTTGAGGGTAATGCTATCAGAATGGTGGAACGAAGAAGGGCCGAGAAGGACACTACAAAATAGTGGGTCTCCAATGAATGCCCCAAATACATTCGTCTCTCTTGCAACTGTAGGGTGTAAAAGTATTTAACGCCACAATAAGTTTGAATTAGTGTTGTTTACTACAAAAATCTACGGGCAAAAGATGTGTTCAGATATTAGTGTGGGATCCATGGCATGGCAAACCTAATGCTTTTGATGCTTATATTGTGATAAACTATATAAAACTCGGAGTGTTATTGTGGACAAAATGATTGTGATTGAAAACACAGATGTAAGCAGAATCCGTTCCATTTTTAAGTTTGTTACGGTAGGTAACCGGAGATTAATACGACGGATGGCGTTTGGCGGCCCAAGTGTGTGATGGATGAGAACTCCGGGTAGGCACGCAGCTCGGGAGGTTCCGTCCGACTTGTGCTCGCGTGTGAATGGGGGGTGGTACCTGCAAAGACACTCCGATGCCTAAGTTAGCAAGAGTGTGAGCAGGTCTAGAGAGTATTGGACTTAGAGATACCTGAGGGGGGTCAGTGTATTTGTAGTGGTGAGTCCATAACCACCGTTGGTGTAGTGCCGTATCTTTAGGGTGTTAACCGTCCCTATTATCTTGGGGAGGTTAAGATATGGCTTTATGAGGCGGTTAGAGAGATTTTAGGGGCGGTTACTCATTTGAATGAGTGTTTATCTGCCAGCTAATCTCGCATCCGACCTCTTCTGACCAAGTCGTGGTTGATACCGACTTCTTATGTGAAGGCCGGTACTTAGCTAGGCTCTAATCCTTTAGATTAGGCCTTTTAGTTGGACCTGGGCCTTTATATTGGGCCAGGGTATGAACAATTATAAACTTAACTTTAGAAGCAAACATCAATTCAAATAGACAAATAAAATGTTATGTATGTACACATATAAAATTAATTATTATATATTTGTGTATAAATAAATATATTATTTGACTAATTTTTAATATATATTTTATATAAATAATTAATTTAATAATTTTTTTTTGTATAGTTGCTATCAAATGCTACGAGTAGACCTGTCCCACAATTTATGAAGATGAAGTCAAATATAGTTTCTTTCTACACTTCAACAAGACAAATTAAAATATTGCTGCATTTTATTCATGAGAAACAATATTTGTATTTTTTTATATTTTTATGATATAAAAATTAATTTTTATATTTTTCACTCTTTATCAACTATTTTTAATGCTAAAAATAAAAGTACAAAAACAATAATAAGAATGATCTTGTACATTACATTACGCTTTATATATTATTAGTGTGTTAATATGCACTAATATACTTATTAATTCAACTTTTTTTTTAATAAATATGAATAAGAATAACAATTTTAGGATTAGATAAAATAGTAATGATGTTATATTATCATAAAAGTTTATGAGTTTAATTATTTAAATTAACAAAATATTCCTTTATTTAAACAATATATAATTATTAATTAATTAATTAAAGATATTTAAATGTATAATAAAAGATATTTTTTTAAAAAAAGTTGTATATCAATTTTCCCCCAATTCAATGTTCATTTTATCTATGGTATAGATTATTCAAACGCTGACTTTATATAGCAGCTAGTATTGAGCTATACACATGAAAACTATGCAAGTCCACGCTACCACTTAAAAGTTGCAATGAAAGCCATATTTTGTGTCATCAATTATGCTAGATTAATAGTAAAATTAATTATTAAAAATAAATCTCACCACTCCAACCACTCATACATATATAAGTAATGACATTATAATATAAAACATGATAAAGATTTTAAGTCAATTATTTTTCTATTAATTATCACTTTCACTGTTTTTTTTTTCATCAACAGAATAATATAAAATAAACAATAAGAATAAAAGTTTCAAGTAATTCTTAATTTTAATACTTTTATTTAAAAAAATCATTAATAAATTATTTTCTTATAAAATATATTTTTAGAAGAGTACTAGAAGGGCTGACTAAGTACGGGTCAAATTTTGATAAAAATGTTAACTCCCTAAACTTTCTCATATTTTTATTTCACTATTTGATTTCGTCTCAATATTTTTATAAATTTTGTATTACATTATCAATTATCAAATATTTAAAACATACGCATAAGTTTTTATATATTACTTTTTCTTGATTTAAAAAATTTTAGAATAAATAATCATTTGTATTCATAAAAGATGAAAACGCTGATACATGTATCTACATTAAATTAAAACTAAACTTATATCTACGCAAAATGCTCTTTGTGTGACAAAAAAACTTTATTTTTAAAGGATTAGAATGCCATATAAGATATTTTTGTCATACAAAAGATATCTTATATAATTACAAATTTAATTTCAATCTAGTATAGGTACATATATAAATATTTTTATCTTTTATAGATACAAATAGTTATTTATTCAAAAATCTTATAAACATAAATACACAAAAAAAATCTTACCAACATAAAGATTAAATTTCAATCTTTCTATATGTTACATGACATTACTTTATCTAATAAAAAAATATTTTTTATTTATTTTATCAATTATTAAAATAAACTGAATCCACCAAAACATCACAAGGTGAAGAAATTAAGAAATTATGCAAAATGAAATCGAATTTAATAAAATAACTTGTTGAGATTAGACTATTGTCACCCCTTTTACAATGACAGTTTCTTATTTTTATATTCGTTTTATTATTTATTTTTACAATCAGTTAAATACAATTTTGTCAATATATAATTAGTAAAATATATATTATTATAGATAAAAATTTTAAATTTTGAATTTTTCATAAATGTATTCCATAAAAATGAGAAAATATTTGAAGTTATCCACCCACAAATCCATGTGTAGATGTGGATAAAAACAACGCGAGTAATATGGACATCATAAAAGGATTAATTTCTGACTATGTACATGTTTGTTAGAAAATGAAGGAAGACCTAAAGAGAGAAAATAAATCCAAAAAATATGGTGTGAAACAGTAAAAATTAAAAAGTCAATACATGCGGATATTGCTAAAGAAAAAAAAAACAAAAAATAAAAAACTCAATCCTAAATTTATTCATCTGATCCAATCCTATCCAAATATCCACCTAACTAACTAATTAAGAAACTAACTATTTTAACCCTAATTTAACTTGTTTCTCACGATATCCTCCAGTCTGACAGGCAAAGATTAATCCATTACGGATCGGAACTTCATTTAAGGATCTGTTGTTGCTGGTCAACCCGAACACTTGCTTAAGCAGACGAGCGAGCTGACCATTTACAAATCCAAGTTGGTTATTAAATTAAATTTATTATTAGCTAAATTGAGAAAAGACACCTATCTCCCTTTTTCAGTTTTTCTCCTCTTTCATTCCAACGGAACCACCCAAATAACGGCATATTTTCTGTATTTCTCAATTCCAATTGTCCAATTCAACTGCATTCTCTCCCTCCTCCTCCATTCTCTGAGAATCCGGTGACCTATCCCTTATCCTTAAATAAATAAACAACTAACCTTAAACACTGTCCTCACTCTTTCACTTTTCTACTGTTTCTTGGTTGGAATATAAAGGAGCAAGGGTGGAGAAAGGGAATGGTGGTGAAGATGATGAGGTGGCGGCCTTGGCCGCCTCTTGTTGCGAGGAAGTATGAGATTCGGTTGGTGGTTAGGAAGTTAGAGGGCTGCGATCTGCTGCAGTTTGACTCCCAAGAGTCTCCCAAATTGACGGTGGAGATTAGGTGGAAGGGTCCAAAACTCACTCTGGGCTCTCTACGGAGGACTCCACTCTCCAGAAACTTCACTAGAGAAGCGGATATCCTTGACACTGCAAGAACCTTGGCTCAATGGGACGAGGAGTTTCACACTGTTTGCACGTTCAGTGTCAACAAGGACAATGCCTTCCATCCGTGGGAGATCGCTTTCACTCTTTTTAATGTCAGTCTACTCCCTTTTACTTCTGCCTTTGTGGGATTTGTTTACAGAATGTATCCTGTTATTTGAAATTTGTTTACTCCTCGGCCTGTGAATTACCATTTGATTGGTCAAGTTATTTCATTTATTCTGTTTTAATTCTTGGAGAACATGTTCTGCTTGGGAATTCCGCCGCTGATCATTGTTTGTTTTGTGGTTCGTGTCCATTAATTTTAACTCTGATGTTGAGTACGTTGCGTTAGTTTTTTACTTTTTGTGTTGCTAACATCTCTACTGACTTACTGTTTTCCGATGGATGATCGGTGACCTTCATGGACGAAATTTTGCAACTTTCCTTCCTATCAGAATGTTTATGTTTTAGTTGACTTTTTTTATTTTTTTTTTTGAAGAAAATAATAATACTTAGCCACATTGAAATATATTTTGTCTGCAGTCTTATATGTCAATTGACATCTATTATTGTTACTTGGCTAAACAGAACTTTTCCTTCTCTATTGCAGGGACTGAATCAAGGGCCTAAGAGTAAGGTTCCTGTTCTTGGGACTGCTCTCTTGAATATTGCTGAATTTGCATCTCTAGCTGATCAAAAGGATTTTGATTTAAGCATTCCTCTCATTATTCCTGGGGTTTCTACCGAATCTTCTCCCTCACTTTGTGTATGTCCCCTCTCTTTTGTTTTATTCTTTTTTAGCAGTCATAGTTATTAACATTAAAGCTTATCAATCCTTGTTTTGAATTCATCGTAGTACCTCTTGCTCTTATGCAGATATCGGTTAGCTTAGTGGAGTTAAGATCAGCGCAGGAAAGTGCTGACGTAGTTCAGAGATCTGTAGTTCCCCTTTCATCTCCCTCTGCTCAGTCTGGAGAAACAAACTTGACGGAAAAGGATGAGCTATCTGCAATCAAGGCTGGCCTTAGGAAAGTCAAGATTTTTACAGAGTATGTATCCTCTAGGAAAGAAAAAATAGCAAAAACAGCGTGTAATGAGCTAGAGGGAAGTGAAAGTAGGTGTTCTAGGAGTGAAGATTACCCCATGGATTCTGATTCACTGGATGATTTTGAAGAAGGAGAATCAGATGAGAGGAAGGAAGATTCCAGCTTTAGGAAGTCATTTAGTTATGAAAGTCTGGCATACGCAAATGCTGGAGGATTGTTTTATTCTAACACAAGGGTAAATTGTGAAGATGAAAGTTGTATTTACTACAGCTACAGGAAGTCAGATGATGTGTGTTCACAGATGGAGGATTCAACTATGTGTTCATCTGAGCCTTATTTGTCTCAAATGTCAAAGCGAAGCATATTACCGTGGAGGAAGAGGAAGTTGAGCTTCAGATCTCCCAAAGGTCACAAGGGAGAGCCATTATTAAAGAAGGCCTATGCAGAAGAAGGTGGTGATGACATAGATTTTGATCGTCGGCAACTTAGCTCTGATGAATCCTTTTCACTTCGGGTAAGAATAATCTCACAGTTGTGCACTATGTTTTACTTGCAAGTTGCAACTCTTTGGTCTCTACAGTAGTTTTCTTCTTGACAGTTGTAGCTCAGTCCTCATTGTCCTGTTTGGGAATGTAAATGTTTTACGATGAGGCATATGTTCACTAAAGAATTAGTGGCATTAACCTGGGAAGATTTTTTATACTTATTCTTTTTTTATTTACTAATATTCAACACTAATGTTTTCACATTGTTTTCCAGTTGTACAAGACTGAGGATGACTCGTGTGCAAATGGCTCATCAGTATCTGAGTTTGGTGATGACAACTTTGCTGTAGGGAGTTGGGAGCAGAAAGAAGTACTGAGTCGTGATGGTCACATGAAGCTTCAGACACAGGTCTTCTTTGCTTCAATCGATCAACGGAGTGAACGTGCAGCTGGTGAGAGTGCATGTACAGCTCTTGTTGCTGTAATTGCTGATTGGTTCCAGAACAATCATGATCTTATGCCCATAAAGTCACAGTTTGACAGTCTAATTCGAGAAGGCTCATCAGAATGGAGAAAACTGTGTGACAATGAAACCTATAGGGAGCGGTTCCCTGACAAGCATTTTGATTTGGAAACTGTCATTCAAGCAAAGATACGCCCCCTTTCTGTGGTTCCAGGGAAGTCCTTTATCGGTTTTTTCCATCCTGAAGGGATGGATGAGGAGAGATTTGACTTCCTGCATGGTGCTATGTCTTTTGATAACATTTGGGATGAGATCAGTCGAGTTGGAGAGGAGTGCCCAAGCAATGGGGAACCGCAAGTTTATATTGTTAGCTGGAATGACCATTTTTTCATCTTGAAAGTTGAAGATGATGCTTATTACATCATTGACACATTGGGAGAGAGGCTTTATGAAGGATGTAATCAGGCTTACATTTTAAAATTTGACAGTAATACACTAATATACAAGATGCATGATGCTGCTCCTCACGATTCGAATGAGAAACTAAAAGGTGAGCAGCAAATTGTTGAAGCAGTACAAGTTAATGGTAAAGAGATGGATGATCAGTCAAAGAGTGAGTCAGAAAAGGAACTCTTGTGTAGAGGGAAGGAAGCATGCAAAGCCTACATAAAAAACTTCCTGGCTGCAATCCCTATAAGAGAACTGCAAGCTGATCTCAAGAAAGGTCTCTTATCATCAACACCTCTTCATCATAGACTGCAACTTGAGTTTAACTACACCCAACTGGTACAGTCTCATGCTGCAACCGAAACATCATCCATGGCTACTCCTGATACCCTTACTTCAACTTCAGCCATTGAAACATCATCCGTGGCTACTATTGAGACCCTCGCTCTTGTGGTTACTGAGACACCTGAGGCTTTTGCTCTTCCAGAAATCCAAGAATATGAGAATGAGACTCTTACTCTTGCAGTAACAGATGTTACGCAATCTTAACTGTAAATTGGAGAACTGTGGTGATTCTAACTCGTGTCACTAGTTTTAAATTTTAACTATTTTTGTTTTTTCTGCTTTGAAGTTAGATTTTAGTTTAACAAATTAAGACCGATTCAAGGCTCTTGATGCCACATAAAAATGAATGTGGTGTGCTAGATTTGTGTCAGCTAATTTTATTTCTTGTGAAGGGTATCTTTGTAAATGATTCTGTGTAGTTTCATTTTCAAGAGAGCACAAACTTTTGGCAGTTGATAGATAAATATTGTTCTCAGAAGATTCTACTTGACCAAAAACTTTTTATAATTGATTTGTTATAGTGGATTGGACAACTCCTAATTTTAGATACTATATCCATGCATTACACACTCACGCACATTACATGGGTACATACTATGGGTTCTTAAATAACATCTAGTCTTATTTGGGACTTGAATTCAGGTGTAACTTGCAAGAGGCATATAGATATGTCATCCGTGCTAGGCCTCTGCTCCATGGCACAAGTTTATTTGAATTTTGCATATTTATATCATGCCAATTTTCTTTTTCTTGGTGTCATTTACAGTTTTTTTTGGGTCAAGTGTCATTCGGCATGTGTTTCTATGATAGTATGAGGCCCATATTGTTTAATATTACGAAAAACAATTGAGCAGCCCTTGAATACAAGTGTGATCCCTTATTGATGAATATGCTATGATAATAAAGTAGTGGATTTGGTCTTAAGTGTGCTCGTTGAAGGATTTTAGTTTTTGTCAGCCCTAGTACATAAAAATGTTGAATCTTCTATTTGTTTTCCTTTTTAGTTATGCTCTTGGCTCAAACCAACTTCTCCAACTCAAAATATAAAAAATCGCCCTTTTTGGTTACTTGCTGGTGTTTCTGGAAGTGGAGGAATAGATTTTTTTTTTCTCCACCTTTCCAGAGACCAAAGGATGCCCATACTTTCATCCTTGGTTATGTGAGGGAAATAAACTCACCCATGGTAAAAGTTCAACTTTTAAAACCAATTGGAATAATGAGAGAAATCCATAACATAAAATAAAATAAAAAATGCAAGTTTCCTCCTTAGTTCCAAATCTCAATTTTGGCCACACTTTTCTTAGGATTTCATCCATCCCATGGCAAAATCCTATGGTGGATATCATCATTTTTGGGCCTTAATCTCATCGGGTCATATGGTGGATCTCATTCTTTGGGATCCGTGACGAATAGAAAAAAATGTTTGTAATTAAATAATAAAAGTATGAACCAATTTGGGGTTGGTCGAGTGGTCAGTTCACTCGTCTTCTTAAGCAAATGTCGGGAGTTTTATTTCATTAGGTGTACGAATGATTATTCTAATATTAAGATTTAGGTGGATATTGTTCAAGAAAATTATTGGTTACCTAACATAACCCAATTCATTATTGAATTGTCAGACTCAAAAATACTGAAAAAATAAAAAGAAAAAAAAATTTACTCTAATTTATATAATAGTGAAAGCATACAGGATTAAATTACGCCGTTTATCTAGCTATATATGGCATCATTTACATGATTAGTTAGACGAGCTTTAGTTGGTTAGCACATCGACTATCACCTTTTACAACCACACTTGTTTCTTTTTGGTAAACGAGCAACTTCCAAGGGACATCATCAGGTATTCATTCCTTTCCTTTATTTCATTACTACAGTATTACTCCTTCATGTATTATATATTTGTATGATAGATAATTAGATATATAAATGAGGACGTAGTCTACTAATAAAAAAATCTACATGGCTTAGTTTGATGTGTCCACCACACACATAATAACTTTTTCTAATTTTCACACACAAATTAAAGTAGATGTTGCTGCTTTCCTAATTTCATTATTATCTTCCAAGAAGAAAAAAGCCATGTGCATGTCCCTGTGATCTCCCTAATTATACCCCACCCATCCGATATTGCTTCTTTCCTTTTCAATCTACATCATGCTTCATATGCTTCTTCATGCATGACGGAATTAATTAGCTAGCTTTAAAAAACCAAAAAAAAAAAAAATTACGAAATTCTTCCTCAAAAATTAAGCCATATGATTATCAATCTTTCATTCCTCACTAATAAACTTAATTAGCTTAACCTCAACATTAGGCACGCTAGCTTATGATTTTTTATTAGCACATCATTATTATGATGATACATGAGATTGAAAAAGACCAAACATGCAAGACATACAAATTAATTAAGCTAATAATTAATTAAGCAACATGATGCAGAAGTAGTACTACTTAATTTTGAGTCAGATACTAATAATTAAAAATGTATTAGGAGGTGCAAATGGTGCATTTGACAAGACCATTCTCGTTGCACTCTGGACACCTAACAAAGAAGAAGTCATGATCGTCATGAGCGTGAATAGTGCGGAGTTTGCGGCTTCCACTGCACAAAGAGCAAATAGAGAACCTGAAATTGTTGCAACCAAGACAAGGGCAGTGATCATGATCGGTAGTGATAGTGGGAGCACCTTCTAGAAGGTTCCTAAGGCAGCCGAGCTCATGCAAGGCAAGAACCTCGTCAGCGCCGCCAATGCAGGTTCCCTTGATGAAGAGCTTGGGAGGGATGGTGACTTTGCCGCCAAATAGATTCCACAACTCATCCCTGTAGTCCATGTGAAGGGACACATCCCTCTCATCAAACTTCACTCGGAGGCTTCTCAGAAGGAACCTGATTCTGTTGCAGTCTTGAAATGTTTTCCTTATCCCTCTCATGCTCGTCGTGTACAGAATGATCCAATGCTTTTCTCCTTCTTCTTCTTCTTCTTTCTCCAGATCCATGCCTTTGTGATTGAGTTGAAGGAGCTTCATTGCTGTCATCAGACTATACTAGCTGTGATCTCATGTATAAGAATTAAGAAATTAAAGTTGCGTCCATCTTTTAGCTTCCAAATCAACGTCCTTATATAAAGTGATGAATGGGAAAGTTCAAAACCTCTGCCATCTTCGTTTCTTTGCTGCATGCTGTGGGGACAACCCTTCTAGTACCAATAACAGAAAAACTAAAATCAACAATTCTAATTTACCAAAACACTTAATGGTCACTATAATTGTTTAATATTATTCTTTTGACCAATACTTTTAAATATTAGGTTTAATTAATCTGGTTTCTATAGTTGCGCAAAATTTTTAATTAGGTTCTTATATTTTTTTCTTTTTAATTGGGTCCCTACACCAAATTTTTTTTCAATGGAGTTCCTATATATTTTTGTTCTTTTATTTGAGTTCTTGTACCAATTTTTTTTTTAGTTAAGTCCTTATACAATTAAGCTAATTACTACTAAGAGAGATCTAATTGAAAAAAAAATTGATACAGGGACCAATTAAAAGAAAAAAAAGTATAAAAATCTAATTGAAAATTTCACGAAATTATAGGACCAACAAATAATTAAACATAAATATTATTGATAAAAATAATAAATTGTGCATATCAGTATTTATACAAAAAAAAAAAATTATTCTGTGATGGATGAAGCCGGAGTGATTTTTCATTGAAATATTTTTGTGTATGAAATGTTTTGGACTTTTATGGTTGGCTCCACTCGTAAATCTTTTGTGATGGATTAAGAGTGGACTGACCCATTACCTACCATTAGGTGCCTCAATCATGGATGTGGAATAATAATAATAATAATAATAATAATAATAATATGGAAGGATAATTGTCAACTAGAAGCAAATAAAGTGGCTAAATTTCATCCATCCCCTTTATTATGATGCCAGCCTTAATCTCTGTTTGGCACATGGTTGATGGTCGAGGCTGGTTCAGTTGGTTAACACTACTCCAATGTTGCTAAGGGGGTGCCCTTACTTGGACCACACCAAAGGAGACAAAGTGTGCCAATACCCATCATTATTAGACACCACTCGTGTACGTAAATATTCAATTTGCTACGTATAACTCTCTTCGGAACAACACAGCAAAACCACTACACAAATTATACAATTTTTTTTAATTAAACACTTAAATTGATCTCTAGAAAATTTTAAATCGAATATTTTGATCTCTAACAAATTTTTATTATTTAAAAGTCCTAAAAAGTTATTCTTATTAAAAAAATTGCATTTTCATTGTTTTTAAACAAATTTTTAATATGCATATTATAGAAATAAAGTTCTAACAAATTTTATTACAAGACAATTGATTCCATTTAAAATAACAAATAGAACAATATATTCAATAGAAATAATTTTTAAGAATTTTTTGAGAATAAAAATTTATTAAAAACTAAACTATCAAATCTGATATTTTATTGAGGATGAATTTAGATGTTTTTCCTTGTATCATTCATTCGTTCTTGCCATTTTATCCATTTAAAAGAGTTGATGTACTATTATTAGGAAAGGAGAAGTATAGGTAAATAATTTTTAATAAGTTAATTTTAAATAATTATTAATTTTATATTTTAAAAAATAAAATTTAAAAAATCACTAATTAATGTCTAATTTAAAAATACTTGTTAGCTTGTTATTGGCTAAATCCTTGTTGGTTATCTAGCGAGATTCCTATTACTATTAGTGATATTTTTTCTTGTAATGCAAAGTGACTACATACATATTTTTTTAATCCTAAAAAAATCCGCAATCAAATGCAGTTATCGCGCAAAACACATAAAGTGAAAGACTGTGGAAGAAGCCAACAGGATTGTGGAAAGCAAATAAAGAAAGAGAAAAAAAAAATACTAAGTAAAAGCATTATATGATTGGGACCAATTATATACATGTCCATTCCCAAGGGTGCATTGTTTGTGATTCCCATACAACTCTTACGTCCTTGTTCATCTTTATACATTGCTAGCTACAACTTTCTGGACTATGCTACATGAACCAGTTACAGCTCACCTTCATATTCACCATCAAACTTTTATGTTATTAAGACATCTCAGACCACTTTTTATCCTTAGAATTTGATGATAAGCTTAAATGCTCCATAATGGATGTAACCTTTTATATTACATATAGTTCTGAGAAATAAGAAGAAAATTAAATAATGCTATATATGTCAAAGAGATTTTTTACATGTATGTATAGCTGTGTCTATACAATCTTCTACCATATGATATATATACACCAAGGTTAATTTAAGCACTAGAAATATATTAGTGATTATTTGTATCTGCAAGCTAGTCATACAAGGAATAAATATTAAGGTCTGGAGTTTAATTTATGTGGAACTGATTATAATAGATTTCATGATATGTACCAAAGTTCACTCAGCTATATATCAGCAATGGTAGGTGGAAACAAAGTAACAAACCCAATATAAAAACCAAATTCAATGCAAGTCACTTCATTCTTGCTTCCATCAAACATCTTCATCTTCAATGAATATGAACCCTACAAACCAAATCAAAATAACACGCTAGCTAATAACTGCAACTAACATGCCCTTTGGCTATTATAAATCTAAAATCTAAATCTCTTTCAGCTAAATAATAGCAAGTTTCATTTAAGATTAGAAGCCTATTGTTATTATCATTGTAGAACAATTTTTTAATGCTGAAAAATACAGTTATAATAATATGACTCAGGACTTCGTCAGATGTTAAGATTTATATAAAAATAAATGAAAAAAGAAAATTGAAAACACTTGCTTGATTAAAACAAAATGAAAAAAAATTAAAAACACTTACTGATAATTATTAGATTCCTATATATATATATATACCCCAATGATACTGTCATTTCTCAACATTTTTCTTTTTCTGGGAAACAAAGTTAACCATAGAGTTCATCTAAAATTCTTAGGAATTGAGAAAGGATTGCAAATGATTGTAATAGCTTACAGGAGGTGTGAAACCAGGTAGAACTTGAGTATAAGCAACATTAAAATCACCAATTGAAATTGGACAAGATGTCTCCGCATAAAGTTCATGAGTCTTATTTAGGATGACAATACTATTCGAATTTTTAAATATCTACTTTGTCTCTAGTTAATAAAGAGTAATTATTCGTTCTGATGTAGGTCAGAGACAAAGTGGAATTTAGGTAATATCTGACCTCCTATATATAATATATAATTTTAATATAATATATATAATATGTAAAATAATTAGTCAAATAATTAATAATAATGTATATTTTTAAATTTTTATTTTAATTTATATTATACATATAACGATAATTATATAAAATATAAAATTTAATTTTATTTGTTAGATTTTAATAATTATAGATTGAATAGAACGGATTATACGAATTATTATTATTATAGGATGAGACGAAATTGAATAGGACAAAAACCCGGCCATTGCCACCCGTAGTCTCACTGTGTACGTGCCTTCCAAAGTATGAGACATCAATCACCATTTCTCCACCATATATTGCTTCCGCTGACTCATCATGGAATGCAAAACATCAAAAACCAAAAACACTTGGCTCTCTGTGCTGAGAAAAAAGTGAATACAGATAAAAGTAACACAATTTAGAAAGGCATGTATACCTGTGGTTGCAGAAATGGTGCCATTCAGGAAAGAGCAAGACGAGCTTGAATCTTATGCTCTCCATCTCCATCAATTCTTCTGCAATGCAACAGAGAGCAACACAATAAAACATATATTAGTTCAAAGTTATTGTTTGATATATGTTATAGAAAAGAAGGGTTGATTGATGAAGAACGTTAGGTGGGAGTGGCACTGTTGCCGTGGTGTAACATAACCATTTTTTAAAAATAATTTTCGCTAATTAATAATATGTGGAATATGCTACAGTATTGACCTTTTCTAATTGTGTCACTTACCTTTTGGCTAATGCATGTATTCCTAGTCACTGACAAATCTAAAATATTTTGACAGCAGGTGATAAAATATATATAATATAATAATAATTTTTATAATATAATTATTATGTGTATATAAAAATTAAT
>NC_029781.3:100498513-100500901 GCF_000817695.3 Arachis duranensis
ATCAAATTCAATAATTTAATAGAAATAAATAAATTTTATTATCATATATTATTTAAAAAATTTTAAATTATAATTTTATTAATTTATGATAATATTTGAAAAATAAAAAATTAAAATTTATTTTTATTATTTATTAATTATTGTATAATTAATAAATATTAAATAAAATAAATTTTGACTATTTTTAATTTTTTATCAAATATTTCTGTTAATTTATTATTAGTTCAATTCAGGGTCAAGTTAATTTGGGTTTGCGTGTCTTTTAATTGGTTGTTTTAAACTTTTAATTGGCTCTTGCGTAATAACATTGATAGACAGTAGACACGGTCACATTTCAGTTACTTTCAATTTTTTTTATTTTTTATTGGCTTGCATTGTAAGATTGCCATTTGGTGAAGAAATGGGTTCTCGCCATAGATATATTTTTTAGCATTAGCAATTTCTTTTTGTTGAATTCTATATATGTATGACTAATCTAAGCTCTGAAAGGCCATGGTTGACTACATTATTATTTAGAAACTACTCAAACGTTTTTTTAAAGATATTTTTTAATAATTAAAATTTAATTTATATAATCGATTAGATTGTGTTATTTTTATCAAAATTAGACTAAACAAACTAATTTGACTGAAAATCGATAAATCAAACCTTAAATCAATCTAAATTAATATTTTTTTTTATAGAAAATGACTATAATACGCTTATTATAAAAAATGACTAAAATATTTTTATTATATATATTAATTTTGAAAATTTTAAATTCTAATTCAATGATGGCATATATAGAAAAAAGAGAAAGATTAGGATTTAGAGTTTTCAAAATATATAATAGAAATATTTTAAATCATTTTTCATAATAGGAGTATTATAGTCATTTTATAAAAAATATTAATTTAAATTGTTCAAGATTTAGTTTATCGATTTTTCGGTCAAATCAATTTATTTCGTCTAATTTTGACAAAAATAACACAGTTTGATCGATTATATAGATTGAATTTTAATTATTAAAAAAATATCTTTATAGAAAGACGTTTTAAGCGTCTTTATGTGAATTATTCCTATTCTTTATTATTGATGAGTTTGAAAAACTCTAATTTAAATTGATGATGATCAAACATTATTAACACAATTAATTACAAAATTATTAATTTGATCTTTAATTTACATTTACTAATTAATAATTTTGTGTTTTGCAGGTTTTATTATTGGGCTGAAAAGAAAAGAAAATAATTGCAAGCCCAATATGAATTCAAACATTCAGCCTTATTCAAAAATGTTAAGTGTTATGGCTGAAGTAATATCTTGTTATTGGGCCAGATTGAATTATTATTAGCCCAAATTAATTTTTGCTAGACACTAGCTTGCTTGGTCCGAAATAAAAAAAAAAAGAGAGAAGGCAAATGCTTCTTGTTTCCAAAGGATCTCTCTCATGTGAAGGATTCCAAATTTAATTCAATTATCATTAATCACATGGAAATAATGGAAAAGAAATTAGCAATCGATTTGATTATTATCATTAACTAGTGTCTGTTCCCGTACCCTGTACGAGATAACACATAAAATTATATAAAAAAATTTATTAAAAAATTAAATAATATATATAGTAATTATTATTATAAATATTTTACAAAGTTATAATTAAAATCAAATGCTCAAGATTTTTAATATTAAAAAAAATTAGTGTTTGTCTTAATCAATTTGAAATTAGTATTTGTGTTAATCAATTTGAGTTTGTTAAGTGATCATTTCACTCGTCCACTTAAACAATTATTAGGAGTTAGAATCTCGCCTTGTGTATATACCAATCTATTGGCTAACGATAAACCCTTAATAAATGGAGTATCAATACGTGATTAGACTTGGCAGGAGTTTCCGAATACGCAGGTACTCAACCCATCCATACCCGGATGGAGAGGGTAATAACTTGACCCGAGTCGGGGCAGATTTTGGTCAGGACAGGACATGGTCGGGTTTAAGGTATACCCGCCTCGGATATATACATATAAACACTTTTTAGGAATTAGGATTTGCCTCACATCACAGATTCAGTGGTTCATAGCTTTAATCTATACTCTATAGCCATGCAAGATAAATTCAGTCATTCTCACCCAAAATCTTCTTCTTTTCGGCTTCTTCACAAAAAATCGCATAGCTCCCGTCATCGTTGTTACTGAGTCTATCGCCGCCTACCCCTTCCCAATTCCCATCTTCCTTCATAACCAGGGACAGACCCACGTTTAATATAGAGGGGCGTTTGCCTCCCACAAAATTTTTAAAAAAATTAATACTTATATACATATATCACTTATTATATTATATTTGTTTCAAAATAAAATATAAATAATTTTTTTGTATTTTATGTTAAAAAATATTTTGTTAAACTTAACA
>NC_029781.3:100501530-100504331 GCF_000817695.3 Arachis duranensis
AAAAAAAAAAAAAACTATACCTAAATTTTATTATATTTTTGCCCCCATTACTAAATTTTTCTGGGTCTATCACTGTTCACCGCTCATGTCATCATCACTGCTCATCTCGTTACCATCACTATTGAACCCGTCGCCACCTTTCTCCTGCCGAGTTTCTTTTCTCTAGGTAAATTTTCCTCTCTCTCTCTCACTCTCTCTCTTTCTCTCTCATTGTGAGTCTATTAAATTCTTCTCTTCTTCTTCTACAGATTAATCACTTTGTCGCCGTCGCTATGAGTCCGGACGTTGCCGTTGCATTTTCATCTGAGTCTGTCACCGAATAAAATAGAATTTTCATTCAAGTTAAAAATAGACATGCATGAGATCATTTTCGCATGTAATTTCTAAATTTTCTCATCCTAATTTAATATATGTGGTTGAGTATTTTAGTATGGGATCATCGTGGTTTTGTTGCGACGCTAATGTAATAAAAGTTTTGGTAATTTCATAACTAATATATGAGATAAATCAGATTATTAAAGTAATAACAGAAATAACGTTCACATTTGCGCGTAAAATTTATAAGAGGTGATTATCTCAGAAAAATATATATTTATAACCCAAATAGAAGATTGTTAGAAAATTATTATTTCTTAATATATTTATGGACAATACATATATTAATTATAATCACAAATTAAGTAATTTCACATTAAATGACTTATATAACGGTGATCTCATTTATTATTATAAATATTGAATTAAATAAGTCATTATTACTTTTGATTTAGATAAATGAGATTAAAATCATACATACAATTTTATTTGATTTTTAGGGTTTAATAAGTGTCACACTCAAATATAAATAATGACTTCAGGAGTTTGGTCTCCAACACATCAAACTCGCCTTCGTAGTTTTGGTTGACGAAGATCAAAGAACCACAAGAGGCAAGTTCTCTAATCTCAATCATACTCTCGAATGAAGAGACGCTTTCGCGCTCTTAGTTATATTTTTTAATGATTTAACATGATTGATCTTGAGGTTGAGAAATCCTAAAATTTTAAGCTAAAATAGAAATTTTATTCAATCAAATGATAATAAATAATTTTGTTGAATTAAATTATATTAATGTAATCATTGGATGACAAAGAATGCTAGAAAAATAAATAATATTTTAAGAGTATAGAAATATTAAATTGTCATTTCAATTTACTTTTTTAATCAACATTAATAAATATCTTAAATTAATTAAATTTTTTTTCAAAATTATACACCTAAAACCATTTCATTTTTTCAAAAATCTTTTGAAAATACAATGATTTAATGAGAGGTTGACTATTGAGAATTGAATATAACATTTTTAAATTCGTATTTTTAATAAAAAGATGTACTTAGTTCTATCCATCCTAAATAATTCTATATTCACTATTACTGATCCATCTAAATAATTCTAACATTGATAGAATATTATTTTTAGATGTAAAAAATTGAAAATATATTTATTCTATTTCAAAAATTAATATTCATATTTAACTTAGAATTTCAACAAATATGACAAAAAATATTATATTTTTTAGTTAAAAAATTAAAATAAAATATCTATAAATATATTTTTGTGCTTTAACTTTAGATTTTTCAAAAAAATTTGGCAACTTAATGGAATCAAATTATATTTCTATAACATATATAAGAATGTATATTACACAAATAAAAAAAATTAGGTATAGTAAGAACAAATACATAAATTAAAATAAAATTTAAAAAAATAAGAACCAATAAAATATTGAAGGAAAGAAATATAAATAGAAGAGAAATAAAATTATTAGACGAAAGAGAAATAATTTAATAAATTTTATGTGTATATAAAAGAAGAATAAAAAGAAGATATACAGTCCCGTATTTAATTTAACAAGATTTATGGGAATAAACACATAGAATAAGAGAATAAAAAATAATAATAAAAAGAAAGTAAACATCTGAATTAATATAAAAAATTAAAGAAATAAAATAATAATAATCTATCATAATCTTAATCTTTTAATATAATTAATTAATAACAATATAATTAGTCTACCATAATCTTAATCTAATATTAAAATTATATTAATAAATTAATAGAAATATATTATTATAATAAAAAGTTGTAAGAATTAAAATAACTAAAATTTATTAACTTTAATTAGTTAAATTAGCATAAAATAAAAAAGAGATGATTAATCAGATTAAATAAATTAAAAAATTTTACTGAACAAAGTAAATGTCACAATAATTATATTACTAATTGAAAAAATAATTTAATTAATTTAAATTTTTATTAAAAATAGACAATTAAAGATCATCAATGATAAAAATAAATAGGATATAATATATTAAAGAATAATTTTGATAGTATAAATAATAAAATTAAATTATATATCCAATCTTTACTTTTTACCTTATTATGATTGGAGTTAACATTAATGGTACAAAAACTAATTTTAAATAGTCATAATTTATATTTTACAACATAATTAAAGTACAATTCATAATTTTTTATTTTGTGATTAATCAACATTTTTTAAATTTTTTTGGTTAAGTCTTCTATATTTTATAATTGATAAATTTTTTCTACAAAATACAAATTTATGATAAATTATTACAATCATAATTAATTAAAAAATAAAGAAAAAATTATAAAAAATCAAATAAAAGATAAAAATAGAGTAAATATTTATTTTGAAACTAAAAATTTGTTAATTGTGCTAGAAATTTTAAAAATTTGTATCTTATTATATAATCAATTTTGTTACTCGCTTTAACCTTAATATTCATTTATTGTATC
>NC_029781.3:100504636-100522909 GCF_000817695.3 Arachis duranensis
TAAATGTCACAATAATTATATTACTAATTGAAAAAAATCAATTTAATCAATTTAAATTTTTATTGAAAATAGACAATTAAAGATCATCAATGAATAAAAATAAATAGGATATAATATATTAAAGAATAATTTTGATAGTATAAATAATAAAATTAAATTATATATCCAATCTTTACTTTTTACCTTATTATGATTGGAGTTAACATTAATGGTACAAAAACTAATTTTAAATAGTCATAATTTATATTTTACAACATAATTAAAGTACAATTCATAATTTTTTATTTTGTGATTAATCAACATTTTTTAAATTTTTTTGGTTAAGTCTTCTATATTTTATAATTGATAAATTTTTTCTACAAAATACAAATTTATGATAAATTATTACAATCATAATTAATTAAAAAATAAAGAAAAAATTATAAAAAATCAAATAAAAGATAAAAATAGAGTAAATATTTATTTTGAAACTAAAAATTTGTTAATTGTGCTAGAAATTTTAAAAATTTGTATCTTATTATATAATCAATTTTGTTACTCGCTCTAACTTTATTATTCATTTATTGTATCTAAAAAGGTATATAATGTTACACTTATTTTAAAAAATATGAAACTCTTCAAATATACGATGTAATATATAATTTAAGAACAACAAAATAAAAATATCTAAAATTTTATAATAGTATTTGAAATTTTCAATGACGATAATACAAAGTGTTTAAATCGACCAAATGGATTCAATAGTTATCCTTTACACATCTTATTTAAATTTGAATTTTACAATTTAATTTGTATCTTTTTTTCCTAATATAAATTATTTTTGACAAAAAATAGAGAAAAAATTTATTAGACAAAAAAAATCCTATTAAAAAATTATTATAAGGAAATTTAGAATTAGAGAAGAAAAGAATAAAAGTATTAATAATAATTAAGAAAAAGAAACAAAGCTTGTATTAAAGAATGTTAGAAAATAAATAATAAAGTTCATATTCATAATAATAATGCTGAGGAATGATGTTGCTGCTTTAGACTTCTAACCTTCATTTTTGGCCATCTTTTTTTTTTGCTTTTTTTTTAATTATCAAGTCATAAAAAATAAAGAACAATTCAAGAAAACGAAAATAGCAAGATCGAAAACAGTAAGATCAATAGTAACTGTTACGGTGGGTAACCGGAGATTAATAGAATGGATGGCGTTGGTTGGCCCAAATGTGTGAAGGAGGAGGATTCCGAATGAGTGTGCAACTCGGGAGGCTCCGTCCGACTTGTTTGTACGAGGAGATGGGGGTGGTACCTGCAAAGACACTCCGATGCCTAAGTTAGCAAGGGTGTGAGCAGGTCTAGAGAGTATTGGGTTTAGTGATACCTGAGGGGTGTCAGTGTATTTATAGTGGTGAGCCAATAACCACCGTTGGAGTAGTGCCGTATCTTTTGGGTGTTAACCGTCCCTCTATCTTAGGGAGGTTAAGATATGGCTTGATGAAGCGGTTAGAGAGATTTTAGGGGAGGTTACTCATTTGAATGAGTGTTTATCTGCCAGCTAATCTCATGTCCGACTTCTTTAGAGTAAGTCGTAGTTAACACCGACTTCTTAGTATGAAGGTCGGTGCTTCGGATTAGGCCTTTTATTTGGACCTGAGCCTTTATCGTTGGGCCAGGGTATGAACAGTAACTACACAGATCAAAATACATAGGAGAAAAACAAACTATTATATGGTAGAATTAACATGAGTATATTTCATCATTAAATAAACAAAGTTAACGCACAACAAAATTACATGTAAAGAGAAAAAAAAGAAAAAAGAGTTAAAATATTCAAAGTGATTAAAAGATTATTTTATAAAAGACTATAAAGTAATGAACTTCTAACTAAATTAAATTGTATTTATTATTACTTTCGCACCTTTCGTATGCCTTTACTTTGTAGATAGATGGGTTTGTAGACTTTTACTTGGTTCTTTTTTCTCCTTTCTAGAGACCTTTGTTTTTAATTTTTTCTTTTCTTTTTCCCTTTGTAGGTTTCCTCATTTTTCTTTAGAAAAAGAAAATGGCCCCCGTAGATTGGGTCGATGTTACTGTTCTAGGGGAGGAGCCGTTGGTTGATGCGGAGTTTATTACTCATCTTCGCACCCACCACCGGCTCTGTACTTCGGATGAGGATGAGCCTAAGTATGAATTGCTTATCCCAGGTTCAGAGGACCGAGTTTGCCATGGGAGAGCCAACGAAACAGCTCCTCATTTCTTCTTTATGTATGAGTGCATGATCACCCGTCTGGGCGTCTTTCTACCCTTTTCAGATTTTGAGATGTATGTTTTGCAGCATTGTCGGGTTGCCCCTACCCAGCTTCACCCCAACTCTTGGGGTTTCTTGAAAATTTATCAATTTATTAGCCATGCTCTGGATTTCCCGACCTCTCTGAAAATCTTTTTCCATCTTTTTCATATGACCAAGCCCTTTAGTGGGCTAAACAATAAACAACAATGGGTTTCCTTCCGAGCCATACAAGGTCGGAGGATTTTTACCCTTTTCGACGAATCTTTTCATGACTTTAAAAATTTCTTTTTCAAAGTGCAAGTTATAGAGGGTCATCACCCCTTTTTTCTGGATGATAACTCTTCTCCTCGCTTTCCCTTATACTGGCTGGAGGCCTCCCCTTGTGAGAAATATGGTCTGGATGACCTGGATGAAGTAGAGGCTGCCATTGTGGGGTTCCTCCGAGAAGTGTGGGGAAGGGCCCCATACTTGGATACTAAAAAGTTTCTCCAAGGGTCTCCGACCTTTATCCAAGCACAGCTAGGTAGTTTTCTCTTGTTTATTAGATTCCCGACTTGTTAACTGATCATTCCGACTTGTTTGATTCCTTAGCTATTGTTTTCTTTTTCAGAAATGGCAAAGACAAATGCTCAGGAATCTTACCAGAGAGTCCAGGAGGCCAAAGCCAAGTCTCGCACCCAGGCTGGTGGTGCCAGGGTTATTTCTCCTCCTCCTCCTCCTCGGAACGTTGGGACTCTTTCCAAACCCATTGTGATTTCTTCTTCAGCTTCCTCTCAGCCGCCCCCCGTCATCCGACCTTCCCCTGATCCAAAGAAGCGCAAGACCTTAGAGTCTGGTTCTTCTGGTGAGGTTAAGGCGGATGCTCTTGCGTTCGTCCGAAAGAATATCTATCCTCATGCTCGTATAAGCATGGATGATATGTCTGTTCGGAGCCACCTTACCACTATGATCGAGGAGAGTCTTAAGGCGGCGAGGGTCTGTGGCAAGCTCTTGGATATTTTTGAGAAGGCTCCTCTCAGCTCTTTAGGGATGACCTCGAGGGTCGAGGAGCTGGAAGGAAGGCTTCGTTTATACCAAGAGAATGAGGGAGAGTTGAAGAAGGAAATCGCCAAGCTGAGGGAGGAGAGAGATACCCTCCGGGAGAAAGGGAAGGTTTTGCAGGCCCAATGCAACATGGAGATGGATCTGAGGAAAACAGCGCAGGCCAGCTATCAAAGTTTATTTAATGATCTTGTGTCTGTGAAAACTGATCTGTTGAATTCTCGGAAGGCATATGATGAGTTGGAGGACTCTATTGCGGATGGCGCCGAGGAGTCTTGGAGGATCTTCTTGGAGCAGGTCAGAGTTATTGCTCCCGACTTGGATCTTTCTCCTTTACATCCTGACAAAGTTGTTATTGATGGTGCCATTGTAGATCCTCCTGCCCCCGTAATCGTTTTCGAGTCAGAATTGAAGACTCGGGGGCAGAGGATTATTGAGTCCCCTCCTCGTTCTAAAGACGCTCCGAGTTCTTCAGTAGATCCTCCTATCTCTTCATCTCCCATGGATGCCTCTGGTGGCGCTCCTCCTGATTCCGGTGATCTGTCTGCTCCTCTTTCTAAAAAATGATTCGTAGCTATTTGGGGGCCCGGCTTGTGGGCTCCTCATTTTAAACTCTTTTATTTACTTTTAGTTGGTTGTGTGGTTTGAACAATTTCCTTTGGCCTTTTAAGGCCGTAAACAAAATATTTAAAAAATATACCCCTTTTTAATGAGGGTTAAGTTAAAATAAATGCCCTTTTTTGGATAAGGGTTTAGATTACCTCATACGTGTATGCTTTTTTGATTTTTCGAAGTTCCCTTGATCTTTTCCTGAAAACCTTTTGCTTAGGCTTGTTTGTTTCTCTGAGCCTTTGGTTTAAGGACTTTTTAGGACAGCCCTTAAACTTTTCCTTAGGTTTTTCAATCTCTTTTTATTATCCCTTATACTCAACTTTGTTTTAGTGAGTTCCTGTGACTTAGGTTATTTTTGCGATGCGTTTTTATTCTGCTCGGTTTTTCACTCTGACTTCCGAGTCGAAGTGTTTGCAAACTTTTCTACTCGGAGTCTTGTGTCGACTTTACGAGTCGAGTTGTTTCCGAGTTGTTTACGATCGGCTTATATAACCTCTTTACGCCGACTTGTACCTCGTCGTTTTATCCTGACGACCATCTAGGTCGGTTCATGGGATTTTCACGTTTTGTCGAGCTTAAGTCGGCGCGTTTCGTAGAAAGACTTAGAAAAAATAGAAAGGGGTTTATAAGAGATATTATAGATGAAAAAAGATCTTTATTAATTGGGGAGGTACCTTCTTGCTACTAAGGGTTTTAATAGCCTATTTTCCCTTAGCCTCTACTATAATGCCTCGTTAAAAACCCTTCTCCAGAAAAAACCCTTTAATTTTGGGAAAAATCATGAAGTTGGGAATTTCTGATTAAGACCAAGTCATCCGGGGCAAATGTTTTCTGAATGACTTTTTTGTTGTACCTTGTAGTCATCCTTTGTTTCAATGCTGCTTCTCTTATCTGGGCATCTTCTCGGACTTCGGGGAGCAAGTCGAGCTCCTCTTTGTGTCCCCGTATGTTTCCGACCTCATCATGTAGAATTACCCTTGGGCTTTGCTCATTGATTTCTATTGGTATCATGGCTTCTACGCCATAAACTAGTCGGAAAGGTGTTTCTCCTGTGGCGGATTGGGGGGTTGTCCTATAAGCCCATAGCACCTGAGGGAGCTCTTCAGCCCAAGCTCCTTTTGCTTCCTGCAGTCTCTTCTTCAGCCCTGTCAGTATGACTTTGTTGGCTGCCTCGGCTTGCCCATTGGCTTGTGGGTGCTCCACCGAGGTGAACTGATGTTTGATTTTCATCTGGCTACTAAGCTTCTGAAGGTAGCGTCGGTGAATTGGGTTCCATTATCTGTAGTAATCTCTTCTGGTGGAGCTACGTGGAAATTTGCATGCATCTGACATGGTTGACACTTTTTCACAAATTCTGTGGCATCTTTCTGTAAGGTCGGCCAGTAGAATCCAGCTCGGATTATTTTTCTGGCTAGTGACCTTGCTCCGAGATGATTTCCGCAGATCCCACTATATACTTCCTCCAATACCTCGGGAGTTTTTTGAGGTCGGTACACACTTTAACAATGGTGTTGATATCCCCCTTCTATAGAGGACATTTCTCACCAAGGTGTAGTGTTGTGCTTCTCTTCGGATCTTTTTAGCTTCTTTCTCCTCCTTAGGGAGGATGTCGAATTTCATGTATTCGACTAGGGGGTTCATCCATCCGAGGTTTAAACCGGTTACCTCAAGTACTTCTTGCTTATCTTCTGTTTTTGCTACTGAGGGTTCTTGGAGGGTTTCTTGAATCAGGCTTCTGTTGTTCCCTCCTGGTTTGATACGTGCTAACTTGGACAGGGCGTCTGCTCTGCTGTTTAAATCCCGAGTTATGTGTTTAACCTCGGTTTCTGCAAAATGCCCAAGGTGTTCCAGAGTTTTGTCCAAGTACCTCTTCATGTTTGGGTCCTTTGCCTGATACTCTCCACTTATCTGGGAGGTCACCACTTGTGAGTCGCTGTATATCATCACCTTTGTAGCACCGACCTCTTCTGCTAGTTTTAGTCCAGCAATCAAGGCTTCATATTCTGCCTGATTATTCGAAGCCGGAAATTCAAATTTTAAGGAAACCTCTATCTGGGTTCCTCTTTCATCTACCAATATTATGCTTGCGCCGCTTCCCATTTTATTGGAGGATCCGTCTATATAGTGTTCCCATGTAGTCGGTTTTTCCTCCTGATCCCCTGCGTATTCTGCAACGAAGTCGGCGAGGCATTGGGCTTTAATAGCTGTCCGAGTTTCATATCTTAAGTCGAACTCGGAGAGCTCTATTGCCCATTGAACCATTCTCCCTACAACATCCGTCTTTTGGAGGATTTGCTTCATGGGTTGGTTCGTACGAACTCTTATTGTGTGAGCTTGAAAGTAAGGCCGTAGCCTTCGTGAGGCTACTACTAAGGAGTAGGCAAACTTTTCTAGTTTGTGGTACTTTAGTTCAGGGCCTTGTAGAACTTTACTGATGAAGTAGACTGGATGTTGTCCGACCTCGTCTTCTTTTATCAGGGCTGATGAGACAGCATTGTTCGCTACGGATAAGTACAGGACGAGGTCTTTCCCGGGTACTGGTCGGGTTAGGATAGGAGGTTGGCTTAAAAACTTTTTGAACTCCTGGAACACCTCCTTGCATTCAGGAGTCCATTCGAACTGGCATCCCTTTCTTAGTAAGGAAAATAGTGGAATGGATTTTAGTGCCAATCCTGCCAAAAATCTGGAGAGGGCTGCAAGTCGGCCATTGAGCTGCTGGACTTCTCTCAAACAAGTCGGACTTTTCATTTCTAGGATGGCTCTACACTTATCGGGATTGGCTTCAATCCCTCTTTGTGTTAGCATAAACCCTAGAAACTTCCCTGCCTCTACCGCGAAGGCACACTTTGCGGGATTTAATCTCATCCCGTGCAGCCTTATGGTATCAAAGACTTGCGAGAGGTCTGACAGGAGGTCGACTTCCTTCTTGGTTTTTACCAGCGTAGCAGAAATTAGCTCTGGGTGTGATGAATGACGTTTTCTCCTGGTCTAGCTCATACATCGGGATTTGATTATATCCCGAGTAGGCGTCCATGAACGATAAGTATTGGTACCCCGAGCTGGAATCCACTAGGGTATCAATACTTGGTAGGGGATAAGGGTCCTTGGGACATGCCTTATTTAAGTCGGTATAGTTGACACACATTCTCCATTTGCCATTCTGTTTTTTGACCAGCACTACATTGGCTAGCCATGTTGGGTACTTGACTTCTCTGATGAAGCCAGCTTCCAGAAGCGCCTGTACTTGTTCTTCTACTATTAGGGCTCGTTCTGGCCCGAGCTTGCGTCTTCTTTGTTGTACAGGTCGGGACCCTGGTAAACCGAGAGCTTGTGGGACATGAGCTCGGGGTCAATCCCAGGCATGTCAGAGGCCTTCCAGGCGAAAAGGTCGGAATTATCTCTTAGGAGTTTAGCCAACCTTTGTTTTAGAGTTTCCCCTAGGTTGGCTCCTATATAAGTGTTTTTCCCTTCCTCTTTACCGACCTGTATCTCCTCGGTTTTTCCTCCCGGTTGTGGTCGCAGCTCTTCTCTGGCCCTTGCGCCGCCGAGCTCTATTGTGTGAACTTTTCTGCCCTTTCCTCTCAGATTTAGGCTTTCATTGTAGCATTTCCTTGTCAACTTTTGATCTCCCCTTACCGTTGCTATTCCCGCTGAGGTCGGGAATTTCATGCAGAGGTGGGGAGTGGATACCACCGCTCCGAGTCGATTAAGGGTAGCTCTGCCGATCAAAGCATTGTATGCTGACCCTACATCTATGACTATGAAGTCTATACTCAGAGTCTTTGATTTTTCCCCCTTTCCAAAAGTGGTGTGAAGGGGCAAAAATCCTAGTGGTTTTATTGGCGTGTCCCCTAATCCGTATAGGGTGTCAGGATAAGCTCTTAACTCTTTCTCATCTAACCCTAGCTTGTCGAAAGCAGGCTTGAAAAGAATGTCCGCCGAGCTTCCTTAGTCTACTAGGGTTCTGTGGAGATGGGCATTTGCTAGGATCATAGTTATTACCACAGGATCGTCGTGTCCATGGATTATTCCTTGCCCATCTTCTTTTGTAAATGAAATGGTAGGAAGGTCGGGTGACTCTTCCCTGACCTGGTAGACTTTTTTGAGATGTCTTTTGCGGGAGGATTTGGTAAGTCCCCCTCCTGTAAACCCTCCTGAGATCATATGGATATGTCTCTCTGGAGTCTGTGGTGGTGGGTCTCTTCTATCCATATCATCTCGCTTTCTCTTTCAATGACTGTCCGACCTTTCTATGAGATATCTATCAAGCCGACCTTCTCTAGCCAGCTTTTCTATCACATATTTAAGGTCGTAACAGTCGTTTGTGGAGTGACCATATATTTTATGGTACTCGCAGTAATCGCTGCGGCTCCCCCTTTTTTATTTTTAATTGGTCTAGGGGGTGGCAGTCTCTCAGTATTGCAAATCTCTCTGTATACATCCACTATAGAAACTTTCAGAGGAGTATAAGAGTGATATTTTCTTGGCCTTTCGAGACCGAGTTCTTCCTTTTTCTTGGTTTCCCGCTCCCTCTCTTTTGTTGAGGGAGGGGGCCCAGGTCGCCAGCTCAGGTCTCTCAACTTGGCATTTTCCTCCATATTGATGTACTTTTCAGCTCTTTCCTGTACATCACTTAGAGAAACGGGATGTCTTTTAGATATGGACTGCGAGAAGGGACCTTCTATAAGCCCATTGACTAATCCCATTATGACTGCCTCTGTGGGCAGGTCTTGAATCTCCAAACATGCTTTGTTGAACCTTTCCATATAGGCTCGTAAAGATTCTCCGACCGCCTGTTTTATTCCCAGGAGGCTCGGTGCATGTTTCACTTTGTCTTTCTGGATTGAGAACCTCATCAAAAACTTCCTTAAGAGGTCTTCAAAGCTAGTAACCGACCTCGGGGGGAGGCTATCGAACCACTTCATCGCTGCTTTCGATAGAGTGGTCGGGAAGGCCTTGCATCGCGTAGCGTCAGAAGCATCGGCTAGGTACATCCGACTTTTAAAGTTGCTCAGATGATGCTTTGGATCCGTGGTTCCATCGTAGAGGTCCATATCAGGGCTTTTGAAGTTCCTCGGAACTTTTGCCCGCATTATGTCCTCGCTGAAAGGATCTTCCCCACCCAAGGGCGGCTCTTCTTGTTCGTCGCGGGAGTTGCGACTTTTGAGGGAGGATTCCAACTTTAAGAGTTTTCTTTCTAACTCTTTTCGTCGTTCCATCTCCTCTTTTAGGCTCTTCTCAGTTTCCTTTTGCCGCTCTCGCTCTTGCTCTAATTGTTCCAGGCGGCTGTGGACTAATCCCATGAGTTCAGTTACATGGGATGGTCCTTATTTTTCTGATTCGCGCCCTTCTGAGGAGTTTACCTTCGGGTTTTTTACTCCGGAGGTGCCTTCTCTGTGCTGTTTGTCAATTTCCTGGTGGAGGGTGAGATCCACATCGTTATTGCCTATGTCCAGATTCTCTTGTTCAGAATCTGTCTCCACATGGCCTTCTTCGTGGGATCTGTCCGCCATCGATGGATGATCTCTCGGGTCCCCGGCAACGGCGACAATGTTACGGTGGGTAACCAGAGATTAATAGAATGGATGGCGTTGGTTGGCCCAAATGTGTGAAGGAGGAGGATTCCGAATGAGTGTGCAACTCGGGAGGCTCCGTCCGACTTGTTTGTACGAGGAGATGGGGGTGGTACCTGCAAAGACACTCCGATGCCTAAGTTAGCAAGGGTGTGAGCAGGTCTAGAGAGTATTGGGCTTAGTGATACCTGAGGGGTGTCAGTGTATTTATAGTGGTGAGCCAATAACCACCGTTGGAGTAGTGCCGTATCTTTTGGGTGTTAACCGTCCCTCTATCTTAGGGAGGTTAAGATATGGCTTGATGAAGCGGTTAGAGAGATTTTAGGGGTGGTTACTCATTTGAATGAGTGTTTATCTGCCAGCTAATCTCATGTCCGACTTCTTTAGAGTAAGTCGTAGTTAACACCGACTTCTTAGTATGAAGGTCGGTGCTTCGGATTAGGCCTTTTATTTGGACCTGAGCCTTTATCGTTGGGCCAGGGTATGAACAGTAACTACACAGATCAAAATACATAGGAGAAAAACAAACTATTATATGGTAGAATTAACATGAGTATATTTCATCATTAAATAAACAAAGTTAACGCACAACAAAATTACATGTAAAGAGAAAAAAAAGAAAAAAGAGTTAAAATATTCAAAGTGATTAAAAGATTATTTTATAAAAGACTATAAAGTAATGAACTTCTAACTAAATTAAATTGTATTTATTATTATTAAAAAGGGTAAGAGAGAGCAGTAGAGAAAAGGTTTGTGTGTATTCAAGTTGTGTAGAATGATACAATATAAAAGGGTATTTATATGTGTTAAGAGAATTGAAATAATAAAGACGTAATATCCTATAATAAATATTCAGATATGTTAAATAATGCTAATTGATCTAATTGATCCTAACTATACTCTAATTATTATATTCAATTAAATGATATACATAATAATAGTATTAAATTCTGTGATACTTAAATATCTAATCAAATCAATTAGTTGATATAATTAATCCACCGTAATGAATTGTATTTTATGAGTTAAAAGAAATAAATTAGGAAACATTCCAAAAAGCATGTCACGTCAACTTTATCATTAAGTGCGAAAATTTGATTTTTATAGAGTAGATTAGATAGATTAGATTAGATAAAATAGATAGATATCTCATTATTTGATATTTTAACTTATCTATTATATATTTTTTTATATTTACTACTCAATATATTGAAATACAATTTATATCTAGATAGGAATTACATATATATTTAATTAAAAGAACATTTAATTTTTTTAAAAATATAATAACAGGTTTAATTTCTTTAATTTTTTTTACAGTTTTTTTGTATTTTTAAATAAAAGACAAGCCTATAGCAAAAATAGGAAGAGATGGTAGTATTTATTGAAGAGGAAAAAAACAAATATAATTAAAATTCGTACATTCAAAATATGTTTAAACTTTAAAAAATGAGATGAGACATGAGAACACACAGACATTTGCTTTCAATGAATCTGTTTACACTATTCAACTCAGTGTTCTTTAGCTTTCTGTTTTCTTCTTTTCTATTTCATATAAATTTATCAGTGCCAAACATGCATCACATAGAGTGTTTTTTAACTCCATCCTAATCCATATATTATCTTTGATAAACAAAATATAAAAGAAAAAAAGATAATAAATAAATTAAAGTTATTATTATTTAAAGAAAAAAAATGATAGATTAGTATTTTGTATTTTAAATTAATTAAGATTTAAATGAAAGATGACATTAATTTAAAAAAAGTTAAATTAAAATTAACTCAAACATTGATATTTAAATTATAAAAAAATTAATTTTCATATTTTATAAAATATCATAATGGCGGTAATTGTAAATATGACTCAACTTAAAATTAAATAAAGTAACATAGATAAAACAAATAAAAAATAAAAAAATAACTTAATCTTGTATAAAATTCACCAATAAAATTCTATACCGATATATTTATATTTATTTTTCTATGCATATATAATATTTAATTAACATATTAAGACATATATAATATTTTGTTAATACATATATAATATAAAGTGATTTACAAATTATTATTAATTTGTATATAATGTATAATTAAATTTAATGAATTCAATTAGAATAAATAATAAATTATTTATTTTATTTCAGACTTTATAAATGAATAAATTAATTAACTAATATAACAAATTACAATTAATGAAGTAAAATTAATTAAGTAATATATATTATAATAAATTATATTGATATTTAAATATCTAATCAAATTAATTAACTGATATAATTAAGTCATAGTAATAAATTGTATTGAATGTGTTAAAATAATTAAATCAGGAAACACACTCTATGGAGCATGCCATGTCAGCTCCATCATTAAGTGCAGAAATCCGATTTTTATATAATAGAATAGATAGATGCTACACGGTAACTAAAGCAAAAAAGGGAAGTGAATTAATTCATTTTGATTTCTTCATTCAAATCCATTAAAAGTTTTCTCTCTTTTCTCTCATCTCTCTTCTTACTTTCGGTCACTTCACAAAAATTATGGAAAAAATTTTAAGCTACCATCTGAAAGAAAAAGAAGCTAGTGGTAAGACCATTGTAATGATGGCAAGAAAAAGAAAACAAAAAGAATGCTGTGGCTGATTAGTAAATTAAATAATTGAGATTTTAGAATTTAATACTTTAATTTTTATAAATAGAAAATAAATTATATTATTTCTAATTTTAAATTAGAATACTTGATTAAAAGCTTATTAGTAAATTGATAATTAAGTAGTATTTTTAAAGTAATTTTAAGAGATTAAATTAGATTTCAAATTTATACAATATACTTTAATTTTATTAAAATTTACCAAACTCTAATATACTCAAAATCCCTAATTTCACTTTTGCCCCAAATTAAACCCTAATTCCTAAATTAAAACCCACAAACCCTAACCTCCACCACCTCACCGCCACCCACCCACCGCCACAGCTCCCACTCAATATACACAAACACACCCACACACAGCAGCAATCAAGAGAGAAAAGAAAGAGGAAACGAAATACAGGAAAGGAAAGGAAGAGAGGACTGGGGGAGAAGTGAGTTGCACCGCAGGGGAGAAGAAGGAGACCGAGCCGTCGCGCCTACCTCCGTCCATCTCGCGTCGCCGCCATTTTTTCAAGATGCTTTGTGGCGCCACCCCTCCTGGAGCCCGAGTCTGCATGGCTATCATTCGTCCGCATTTTACCGAGCGGCCGTGGACAAGGAACCCCGTGCAAAAGAGAG
This sequence comes from Arachis duranensis, assembly GCF_000817695.3. Taxonomy (NCBI): domain Eukaryota; kingdom Viridiplantae; phylum Streptophyta; class Magnoliopsida; order Fabales; family Fabaceae; genus Arachis; species Arachis duranensis. Next base: position 100,517,405 of record NC_029781.3, read on the forward strand.
TTGTCAAAGGACAAGCAGATCGCGCGGAGAAGGGAGGCATGGTTGCCTGTGTCGCCGCCTTGCTTCCATCGCCGCTGGAGCTTTGTTGCTGCTGCCTTTAGTTTGCTATGACCGTAGAGGTCGCTGGAGGAAGAGTGAGAGTCAGAGGAGAAAGAGAGTAAGCGAGATCTGAGGAGAGAGAGAGTGACGCACAGAGGAGAGACCATTCCTCTGCCGCTGCCGGTCGCTACCATCATTAATGGTGAGTCAGTTAAGCCCTAGCCATGAAAACAACCATCTCTGAACCCTTATTGCTCTGTAAAATACCCTGTATTTGTCTCTGATGTTCTTGTCTATATTGTGTTTGTTGGAGTTTGTCTCAATTGGAGTCATTGGTGAAGGTGTTACCGCTGCTGGAAGCAAACGTCGGGGCTGTTGCTGGTTCTGATTCTATTATCTTGGTACTGGTCAAATTTTTCCCTTGGGCCTAATCCATTTGCATGTTCTATTTTGTCATTGCTATAGTTGTCATATTCTTGTTTTAATTCAATTTTAGTTTTTGCTTTGTCTTGGATTCTTAGGACTGTTTCTGCCCTTGATCATATTAGATTCAAAATTCTTGTCCTGCTGCAACCATCATCATCACCGCAAAATTAACGTTGTTGCTGTTGCAATGGATGCGGTATCCTTGGTTTCATTGGAATTATCACTGTTGCTGCGAATTTAAAATAAACGGAATTATCACGGATTCGACTTTCCGAGGTAGGGGCGTTTTCATTAAAACTTATTTTTATTCTTAAGAATTGTTATAAATTGATATTTAGGTAAATAAATATTTTTGGTGATTATGGAGTCTTATGAACTGAACTGAATTGCCTTGAATAAATGTGATTGCTTACTTGATTGTGGCTAGTTCTGAATATTGAGTTGGTATTGAGATAACGAATGAAAGATTAATTTGAAAATCTGATTCGAATATTTGCCAAGTATAATTTGAGAATTGGAAAATGATTTGATATTAAAATTATTTTAACTTCGGAAAATGATTTGAGATTTGTGAATGACTTGGGTTTGAAATCGTTGGAAAGAGTTTGAGAAAATGTTAGTTGACTTTGTTGGAAATGAATTGGAATCTGGAAAGTGAAAATGAGCTTGATTTGCTGAAAAATAGATTTAAATTGAAAATGGTTTGAGATATTGAAATTGTTCTGATTTTGAAATTGAGTTGAAAGGAGTTTGAGAAATGGTTTTGTTGGGACCCAAAAAGGGTGGCAGAGTCCGAGTTTTAAAGGAGATGCTGCCGAAATTTTATAAAATTGGAAGTGTTGTTCGAATTAATTATTTAAAAAGATTTGGATTTTAAACAATTATATGTTTTAAGATTGATTTATTTATCAAAGAAAGAATTATGTTTTGAATTGAGATTGTTGATGAACGAAATGGAAAGAAGGATGATGAGGATTTTCTTTGAATGGTTTTGAAATGAATTTGGAAATGAGATTTGGATTGATGAATGATTATGATGTTGAGAATGTTGAGATATGATCTTTGAATTATTCATATGGCTTATGAATTTGAATTATCTGAGATACGAGGTTCCCTGGATAAAGTACCATGGCTTGCCACCACGTGTACCAGGTTGAAAACTCGATACTCTGTTGACCCTACGACATAAGTGTGAACGGGCACTATATAAATTCCCGGAAATGTAACTCCCATTGAGAAATATTGATTATTTGAGAAAAAACTATACATAGACTCTTGGGGACGCACGTCGAGGGACAGTCTAAGTTTTTTCAGACTTGTCGGGTGGACTGGATAACCAACAGATGAGCCTCATCAGCCATAGGACAGGCATGCATCATATGCATTTGTATGCTTTGCTTGGGCTTGAACTTATTTTGGTTTGCCTAATTGTTAAACTGTTCTTAACTGTTACCTAAACTATTTGCTGTAACTGCTACCTAAACCTGTGCTTTCCGTGTCTGTCTTGCCTGTGTTTGTCCTGGTGTGCTACATTGAGAATAAACTTTGGTGCTGAATTGATGATTGTGTTGATTGGTTGCGTGGTTGGTTTTTGATTGAGATTTTCTTATAAGAAAAGAAAGGTTTTGGATTTCTGAAAGGTTAAACATTGTTTCATTGAAAAGGTTTTGAACGATTAGCTATTGTTTTTTAAAAAGGATTCATAAGGCAATGATAATCACTGAGTTTGAAAACAGTTTTCTTATTAAATATCTTCTTATGACAATTCTAAAACTCCGTGGTGAGACCGTGTGGTTAGGTTCTCACCCCCTACAACTTTATCTTTTTAGGAACTGGATGAAGAAGTATTATGAAGAGTTATACTGCATTTTGGTTTATATGATATTGTATTAATTAGATAATTTTTCTTCCCTCGTCTTTGTTATTACAATTTTATAAGAGGGATAGGAGTTGTATGTTTTATATGTAAATTACATTATAAGCTATTATGTAAGAAGTCTTGTATATGAATATGTCTGTTTGTTTTTTATTTTTCTTAAGGTAAAATATTTGTTTCCGGTTTTTAAAAAAATCAGCGATATGGTGTCGGGTCATAGGCTCCTATTTTAATATTAAGTATATAAAGTAATCGTAATACTTTTTGATATCAAAGTGGCGCAGCCGGAAGCGTGACATTCTGATAGAGACGGTGTTACATTATGGTATCAGAGCGGTCCTTCCTGTAGAACCTGAGGAATGGGCCGACTATGCTTTAATTGCATACTCTGAGTGTCTGTCATGTAATAGGTCTCGTTCAGATAACGAGAATTAGAGCTAATGCACATGACGGTCTATTGATTAATGCTGTTAGTTTACCATTGCATAACTACTGATGTTAAGTCTGGCCAACTTAATGTTGATGGTTTATGCATATGAAAAAGTTAACAGGGTATCATAGGCGTAATAGAAATAATAAGTAATGCATATTACGAAAATGTTTGTTAACTAGAGAAAATTAGCAAAAAACAGTCATAACTTGCCTTATTTAGCATTCATTAATTGTTGCGACAATTAATGAACGTTAGATAAGGCAAGTTCTGGCTGTTTTCTTTGTCTCCCTAGCATTATCCATATTATTAAGGAGTGCTAGGGGACAGTATATTTTGTGAGTTGTAGCTATCAATTAACCATTAATAGTATTTTTAATGGTGTGAAATTTCATCTAATGGTAGAGAATTATTCATTTTTCTTTTGATGGCTAAGTACTAGATTTTGATAAAAGTGCTGGCACATAGACTTTTTCTTATTATTTATTGTCAGCACTTTATAAGCAATAATTAATTTATATTCATATTTATAAGAATTTTGCATATAAAAAATAAATAATTTGTATTTATATTTATCAAAATTTATATATGAATTAGTAAAATTTATTCATTAAAAATAATTAAATACTTATACTAGTGAAACGTCGACAAAAATATTATAAATTGTTGACCCTCAAAAATCGTTTTCTTTCTTATGGACTTAACTTTTTGAAGAATGAAGTTGATATAATTTGTTACAATTTAAATCTAAGTTCAAATTGAAATTGAAATTGTACCTAGACCAAAAATGGCAATATAAGCCTGAATGTCACAAAGGATGGCGAGCTGCTCCAACTTCTTCAACAACCCAGCACGTCTCTTTCTGAATGTAGCTTTCCTTGAATTCATATCATCTATCAATTGTAGTTTCACTCTCCTTTTCATTTGTGGGATATCATCATCATTGTTGTTGTTGGCGACCGTCTCATACTACCTTGCTAGCTCGCAAATGACACTCTTTTTTTTTTCGGGAAACGGAAAATAGGTTAGGACGACAGTTGTTATTCATCATGCAATGCTGCAAAAACTAACACAAATAGTGTGTGTATGTATGTATGTATATGTTTTTCATGGTGATGTTCTCCCCACACTGATCTATTTATAGAGATAAGAAATTCTCATGTTTTATTTCTTTCTTATTGGCATTAACAACATCGTTGACACAGCATTCTCTCTGATAATATTTTAGAATCCGAAAAATATATATTTTGTTTAGAAAATTTCTGGAAGCCACGTTCAAATTTGAGATACGTTATACGTATTTTGTGGGTTGGTACTTTTTTTTTTTTGACTATTAAAGTGTGTTAGAAGATGTTTTAATATCAGAGAGAAAATTTTAATGCTAAAAAAATGTCTTATATTTTTTTTCAGAATTTGATTAATTTGTATTAAAAATGTATAATAATACTTTTTTTTAAATATAAAAAATTTATTTTTTAATAATTTTTTTATGTTTTGAAAATATACCTTTAAAATTTATGATAGTAAGATTTTTTTATGATTATACAAGACGAGTGGTATATGTATTTTTTCTCTTCAAATTTAAAAGTTATTATATAATTAGCAATTTTCGGAAGTGATTATACATTTGTTGTCCAACCAAAAAAAACCGACATCATTTAATGAGTTTTAGCATTGTATAAAACGTGAAATTTATAAAATTAATTATAGAAAAGCATTGAATGCAAAAATAAAGTGTTTTCCATTAGAAATAATTACATATTAAATAATTTAAAAAAATTAATGTGCATNTATAATTAACTTTGTTTGGTCGTTTAATATGATTAAATTTTGCTTTTTTCCTTGTAAATTGAAAGTATTTTTATGGTTGATAGATATATCATCATTCGTATTTTTTTTATTGATTTAAACTTTTAAAAAAAGTAATTTTAGGATAAATTATTAATATTTTTATAATCTAAAAATTTAAAATTTAATTCTTATTATTTACAAAAAACTTTTTGGACAAATAGTTCTATAATCTTAATTAACCTAATAAATATTTAATTATATAAGTCTTGACAAGAGCCTAATTAGTCAATTTTTACTAACAATTGATATATTTTATGAGAGACAGAAAAAAGCTTTGTTTCTCTCTCAACCATTAATAATTATGTTAATTTATTAGTACTATTCTTAACAAAAAAAAAAAAAAGAAAGAGAAAAATTTTAGAAGGATTAAATATTCATTTTGAAATTTCGGTCCCTATAGAATTGTATTTTTTATTTTGATATAGTAAAATTTAGGAAAATTTTCACTCTTCTATCTGGAAAGATGCTAAATGACACTCTCATATCCTTTATTTATAAATTCGTCTCTTATAATTTTTAAAAAATCTCATCTTTAATCTATTTAAAATTTTTTGTGTTAACTAACATGAATTTTATCCATTTTTTAAGAAAAAATAAATTATTTTTTACAAAAATACCTTTTAATAAAAATTTAATTTTTTGCATGTGATTAAATTTTATTTACCAAAATATCTTTTAATAAATTATTTTTCTATTAATTAAATTCTATTTTTACCAAAATATTTTTTTAAAAATTTTTCAATGATTAAATTATTTTTTCTTGAATATCATTCAATAATTATTAAATTGTGATTTTATCAATTTTTTTTTTGAATTAATTATTAAATTAAAGTTTTACCAAAATTTTTGTTAAAATTAAATAATTATTTTTTCTAAGATTTTT